>NC_056736.1:170307991-170370491 GCF_019279795.1 Protopterus annectens
GACAATTCTAACAGGCATTAAAAGACTAACAAGGTTATAGGGTATTAGAAAAAGTCATAGTCCAGTAAAAGGGAAAGGTTTGGAAAAGTGAGAATTAGTGTAGGATATCCCTTGATTAACTTTGACCTAGTAATAGACGTATGGTAATGTATAAGGAGGGTAAAAAATTATAAGAAATATATGAGGGAGGAGGATGGGTGGGAGGGTAGAAATAGAAAGCATGGCGAGGTGAAAAGTCATGTGTTACATATATTTCTCCTAAAGAGAGGAGAGATAAGTTCTTGACTGAGTAGTTAAGAGAGTTAGTCGGGGTTGGTACATGGACATAGCCAGTGTGCCATGAGATGCTGTTTGAGGCTTTTTTTTTTTAATAGAGAGTGCAGGGTTATTTGTGTGAGGTCAGCTGGAAGTAGGTTTCAGACTTTGCCCACAAAGTTAGAAAATAGGGAATCACCGGCTGAGTTATTAGGTTTGTATGTTTAAACAACCAGTTTGTTAGAAGAGTGAAGTGGCCTAAGGTCACAATAGGTGATGAGATTTTTTTGACCAGGGGTGTTTTCAGGGTGGATGAGGACATTATGCATTACTATAAGTTGATTATAATGAAGTAAACTGGAAAGTTCTAACCACCCTAGAAGTTTGAGGTTTTGGCAATGATGTGCCCAATGTTTAGATCCTGTGGCAAATCTGGCGATATGGTTATAACAGTTTGAGAGTTTACCAAGTACTGATTTATTCATGTTAATTAGGATAAGTGAGGCATAAAGGCGGGTAGAGAGTATTTGTGTGTGGACAATTTCAGACCTAGCTAATGGGGTAAGGAAAGGTTTATTTCTATATAGAGAACCACATTTTTGTTAATTGTTTTGATTCTTTGGCATGCATATCAAATCTGAGGTTATTATCAATTCTCTTCCATACTCTTATTTTATTTTCCATTCTTCTCTTTATAAAAATCTTATAATCTGCATTGTTCAGTACTACTGGTCTCCAGTTTTTACTCTCATTTTTCTCTTCTTCTTCCATATACATTTAAGTATTCCACTACATAAATTTGTATATCTAAATCCCTCATTTAACCATTTATTCAATGCATTTAAAATATTCTTTTGGCCAATCTGTTGAATTCTTATACAGTTTATATTCTGTCCCATCTGCTGCTGACTGTATATTTACTTGTCCAAGTACTTTCATATTAGGACATTACCTTCTCTGGTACTCATAATCTTTTAACATTGCATATTTTCATGTTCTTTCTTTTTACCTTTAAATATTTATTTTATGTAATCTACTACAATATTCACAATCTGCTCTTGGGTTCTTTTTATTTCTCCTCTTTTATCTTTCGTTTCTCTCATTTTACTAGTATCTTCTTTAACTAAGGTACTCAAATAAACTGATATTTCTTCTCTTATTTCTTGCAAAAATACCTTTGCTTGTGTAAAATTCCCTTAATTTTTCTCTTAATTTATTTTATGAATCACCTTTTCTTTAGCAAAATACTCTCTATCATTTCTTTTGGGATCTTTTAAAGTGTCTTGCCTTATACTTCTGTATTTTCTTTTTTTCCATGTTTCTTATAACTTTCTGTCATTCTACAAAACACTTTTTATATTTTTCCTTAAAAATAAGCCATTACTCAGACCAGTCTTCATAAAATGTTCTCATAGTGATGCAATCTTTCCATAATTGTGTTATTCTTTGATTTCCATTTTCATCGCATGCTTTCTCATTTATTCTTGTTATCACTGTCCCTATTTTATATATTCTTTATATTCCATTATTTCTATCCATATTACTAAATAATAAAATAGTCCATTTCAATGTTGTAAGTACCCTGACTGTATGCCTACAACTTAATACTGCAAATAACCTGCCACATTTCATAACTTCTAACTTTTTTACATCAGAGCCTCTCTCAAGTAATAGTTAAAACCTCCTATCAATATAATTATCATGGTTATTGCTATGTAATCTAAAATCTTATGAAATAACCTTTTCTTTTCTTTTGCAAGCAATATAGACATATAATGCTATAATTCTATATACTTTGTTTTTCTTCCTTAAACCTGTAACAGCTAATATGCCCGTCATTACTAATGTTATATTTAATATTTTGACTGACATTTTACAAAGCATAACTACTCTGCTCTTTGATGCTCATGGAGACTTACTTACCTTTATATATACCAAAAATGTTACTACTTAACATTCTTTGCTGAGCAATGCATTATTAGGGAAGGGAAAATTACAAAATCAAAATGTAAAGCCATACAATATCAACTGCAGCCACATGGTTCTGATACCATAGCATATGCAGCTGTAACCAGCCCATAAACAGTTGGTGTAGGTGTCTCTGAATCATGTATGTTGCCCAGGAATGTGGCCATTTGTATGCAGAGTCTGTGTATTCAGCATTGTAATTACACAATGGGAGAAGACTGCATGAATTCATTTGTATTTGCTAATTTATTTATTTATTTAGCATTTCTTTACTGGGAAAGTCTGACTTGACATGGGTCCTTTTTCAGCGGAGGCCTGGGGAGAAAAGCTCCATGAGTAACAGTAAAGTTTAATACATGAATTACAATAATCAATAAAGTATAAAGTAAACACATGTAGTATACATAAGAAAATACAAAATTGTTACATCATGACAACAAAACATAGACTTTGAACATAGCTAGTACTATTTGTAAAGTATGACTTATGTCAAGATATAAGGTTAAGACAGACCAGTAGGAATAAAGATTAAACACCGGGGAAGAAGTTGGATTTGGTTGGGGTATACTATGATGTATCAAAGTATTCATGAGGGGTTAATACAGGAACATAGCCACTTATTTTTTAGATAAGCTTTAAGTGATGGCTTAAAGTGGTTAGTAGATGAGATTGATAGAATGGAGTTAGGAAGGGAGTTCCATATGCAAGATACATAGCTGGAAAATATTCTCCTGCAGTGTTGTTGGCCTTGGAGATAGTGAGTAAGTTCTTATTGTTAGAGTAAAGTGGTCTGATGGAACTGTAAGGAAGGATGAGATTTTGTAGTGCAGGTGTTCTGGTTGGTTGTGTTACAATTTTGTGAGTTAGAGAGAGGTGGTTGTAAAGAATAATGCTGGGAAGTTCAAGCCAGTCTAGTATCCTTAAAGCTGTACAATGATGTGTTCTATATGGGCAGTCAGATACAAGCTTAGCAGTTTTATTATAACATGCTTCTAGCTTAGATAAGTCAGTTTTCCTAAGATTATTTAAAATTGAAGAGGCACATAGTAAAGTGGAGAGCAGATGGGTTTGTGCTAATGTAATTTTGGCCATTTTGATCAGGAACCTTTTGTGCCTACATGGACTACCAAGTTTCTTATTGACTTTTTTATTGTTAGGGAGACATGTAAGTCAAATTTTAGGTTATTGTCTATTTCATCTCCAAGAAGCTTTGTATGGGTTGTCAGGGAGATGACAGCATTGTCTTTGGCTATTATGTTAAATGGTGGGCATGAGATAGATGTCTTGTTAGGTTGGAAGAGTAATAATTTAGTTTTGTTTAGGTTCAGGATTAGATAGGCATTGGCTAACTATGTTTCAACAGAAGTAAAAGATTCCTGAGTTTGAGAATGAAGTGCTGATAGAGAAGTGGCAGCACAGATAAGTGTTGAATCATCTTTATACTGTATTATAGAACCATGTGGAGTAGCTGTGTGTAGTTTATTAGAAAAGATGGAGAAAAGGACAGGGCCTAAGATAGATCCTTGGAGGACACCAATGGATAAAGCAAGGCATGGAGATAAGTCACCTTGTCATAGGACAGATTGTTGATTGCCAGATAAATAGTTATTAAACCAAGCGGTGGTAGATGGTGAGAAGGATAGTTCAATTAGTACATCTATTAATTTGGAATGGGCGACCATATCAAAAGCTTTTGATAGGTCTAGAAAGATGGCAGATACAATGTTGTTATTCCTGCGATGGTTTATGGTGTTAGTAAAGGATTAGAGAGCTGTAGTGGTATTATGTGATAGGTGAAACCCATGCTGAGTGTTTGAGAGAAGGTTATTTTTTAGTAAGAATTCCATGACCTGGAGAGGAATACACCTGTCGAGTAGCTTAGAAAGATGTGAAAGAATAGCAACTGGATGATAGTTTGTCAGTTCTGTGGAAGGTTCCCCTTTATGAAATGGGATTACATGGGAGATTTTCCACAGTTGAGGAACCTTAGTTTTGAGAATGCATCTATTTATAAGGATTGATACTGGGAAGGCTATAGATTCAGCTCCAATTTTGAGGTATATACTGTGTAAGTTATTTACGGCAAGTGTAGCAGGTTTTAGTTTCTGGAGTAGTTTTTTTATAGTGGCTATAGAAACTGGGGAGAAAGAGAATGAGGCATTGTTAGTTGTTGACTTGGCTGGTTTGGTATCAGGAGTAGGGGTTTGCTTGTTTGTTAAAAATGGTAGCTATGCTATCAGAATTGTTGTGGATGTTTGGGGTTGGTCTAGTAGATTTTTCTGGATGAAGGACTGAGTTTATAGCAGGCCAGAGATTTTGAGGTTTTTCTTTTATGTGTGATTTGAATGTTATGATAGACATTTATTTTATCCTGTTTTATTCGTTTTTTTTTTTGCCTTATTTCTAAGTTCCTGATACTGTTGCTTACAAACTACTGTGTTAGTCTTACACCATAGTTTCTAGGCTTTATCTCTAGTTTTTAGAGTCAATCAGGGTACAGCATTGATCTCCATGGACCTTTTGCAGACTCAGCCTAGGTGCACTATCTGTTTAAGCAACTTGCTCAGAGTCAAACACTTTGGCAAATAGAAGCTGAGGGAATCAAACCCTGGACCACAGGAAACAGCTCATTAACAGATTACAGCCTTAATCCTTTGACAAGACTGCTAGACCAACATATTACTCCTTGTGTAACATGCTTTATGACTCATTCAGGTCTTTTGTATGTCATTTCATTGCTTCCCTTATCATCTCTATGGGACACAATTTTTATGAATGCTTTTCACAGACTGTGGACAAAATGGTTTTAATACACATAATTTTTTGGCAAACAAAGTGATTTGGACATCAAGTAAGAAGCAGCAGCAAATGTATACTTTATTGTAACTATCCCCATAGCATGGAAAATGTTTGACCTTGCAAACAACATTTCTTATTTGGTGCATTATTCTGAATAGTGCCACAAATGAAAAAAGAACACATTGTTGTATATATTTTAGCAATACATGTTGATATATGTATTGCTACTATATGCCAAATGCAGAAACATACCTGAAATTAGTTTTGAAATGACTACTCATAAAACCCAACATTTCATTACTTCACTTAACATAACAATTCATGTGCTTATAGAAGCAAATTAACTGCAGACACAAAAAGTACTTACTTCATCTTCCTGTCTTACTGAACTAATCAGGACATACTCACTTCATCGCTATGCTCTGTTTCAGCCTTAGTCATGACCCTAACTCATTAATTATTAACATTCCATTTATTCTGGCAGTCGTTTAGTCTCACAAAGAAAGTTCAAGAATGTATCAGCAGAGGTGGAAGCATAAATTAAGATGCAGTCCTAACATTATTTCCTGAAATGTCCTCAAATGTTTCATAACAAGGAATTTGTCTGCAAACTTATCACATAGTTGGTGTATATATTTACTCTCCACAGGACAAACATTTGAGAATCACTGGTTCATAAACAGGCTTAGCAAAAGAAACTAATCTTTTATTGGGTGCATGTCCTGCAATACACAGGGAACTGGGATATAATTAGACCGTCATCTTCATCATCAAGGGCATAATATACAAAAAGTCACTGCCCAAAAGTGAATGATGCAGAATTTGCCTATATTTGGCACCGTTTTTCTCTGAGGGTAAAGCATGAGAAGTTACAATTCTCTGAGAGTAGACAAATCCTGTATCAGCCACAGCTAGGCAGTGATTTGTATTTATTTATTGCCATTTGTTTACTGAGAATATCTTAAGAGATCACTTTTCAGCAGAGACATCGGTACAAAAGCGTCAGCAAGATTACAACTACATTCAAAGTTGTTAATTCACATAATATGGGTATTATATTTTTAAACATTTGAGACTGAGCACTAAGCACTGAACTAAAGCTTTACAACATACAAATGAAGAAAGCATATAAGATATACAATTTACAATTTATACATTTGAAAACATCAATAGAAAATTACATGGCGTATTTACAATTGTAAAATAGAATTGTTAAGGTGATACAGCATGGTTTAAGCAAAAGAAGGTCAATACAGAGATAGCAAGTGCACTTGTGAATGTTACGTCTTGGTGATGTAGTAGTAATGAAGAAGAATTTGCAAAAGATCATATGCTGAGAAGGAAGGTTTGGCACATGAAGAGGTTTGTGCAGTTGAGTATTAGGAGTACAGAGTGAAATGGTTTAATATACAGTTTTTCTGATGTAAACAGAGCCTTTAATTTTAAGTGAAAATCTGCTGTTACAATATTCTAATAGAAGATTATTTTTATTATACACTGGAGTCCTGTAAAATGTTTACCTTCTTTAACAATTCTGATGCAGAAGAGTGTTTTTGATTAAGAGATGTTTTTTCATCTATTCAAAAGTCAAGGTCCCCCTTGTAAATACTAAGAGTGATCATATTATGTATGTCCACATGCACACATAGACATACACAGAAACACATAGACACACACATGCACACACACGCACACACACACACACACACACACACACACACACACACACACACACACACACACACATGCACACACACACTCTCATATGCAGTTACGTTAACATAAGCTAATAGCACATCTTCTGTAAACTGCTAGTAGTTATTCATTCCACATGCATGCATCTTGTGATAGATTGGCATGATGTCCTGAACTGGTTTCTATGCTATATGAGCATTCATTGCTGAGAGACTTTGGCTTCTTTTTGACTTTAGGAGTATAATATAGGCAACTGTCATTGATCAGTGCAAATAGGATTCTATTTTGCCAATCAACTTGTCATCTTTAGGGATAGTATTCATAGTCCTCATTGCTCTAATGTGCAAGGCAAGTGCATGCTGCTTTGTCTGCATGCAAATGCTTTAAGTTTGAAAGAGTGGTGCTGTTTTCTATATTTATGAAGCTTGTAAAGAATTTACCATATAAACTGTACAGAACAGAAATTGTGTAAAGTCATCTCTGAAGTATGAAATAATGTGTGTATCTTTTGTGCATGTGTAACTTCTGAATATTTTTGAAACTGCTTAAGAAACTTTATATATTCTGTATTTTGAAGGTGATCACTGCTGTGCACTAATATCATGAGACTTTATAGCAATAACATGTGAATGTCTGGGATCACCATGTCTGGATAGCAACTTAAAGCAAGTATGCCTGCATTCTTATTCTCTATAGGTGTAATTCTATGGTAACAGTTTATGGCTTTTATAAGTATGGAATGAGAATGGGTGTGAATGGAAAGTAGGAAAAAAAGAGGAGAGAAGGGAAGAGAAACATAGTAGGATGACATAAAAGATGTGTAGGATGACATAAAAGATGTGCTACAGAGAAGGTGAAAGTGGATGGGTAACTTGTTTTGGTGGGGATAGATCCCAATTTCCTCAGATATATCTACATATCTTAATAAGGGAAGGAATGAGGGTTAGAGAAGCGATTAGAGTATTCACAATAGGTTCATAGGTAGGTACTAGGCTATTGGCCCTAGGGCCTATATAAGCCTAGCCAAAAAGGTAACCTGGCTTTCGCCACCTAAGAAAATTATTTTCCTGTGCTCCTGTTGAGCAGAGCCACAGAGGTGATCCCTGGGGTGAATTTCCTATTTCCCATCCAATCATCAAGATTTTTTTTTGAATAGTGCGAATGAGGAGCTTTGCTTGATATAGATAGGTAATTTGTTACAGAGTATGAGAACAAACTACCTATCTATATCAAACAAAGCTCCTCATTAATAAGAGAGTTGAGTCAGGCAGGGGAGAGTAGTCACACAGTAAGGTAGGTTCAAAAATGGAAGGGAAGGCAAATAGATGATGGACAAATAGTGATGGAAAGTTGTGGAAATGCACATGAGGTGGATTTGATAGTAAGGAGAGGTACACAGGTAATAGAGGATAGGAATAACATAGAACCACCATCACCACACTAGGCCCTCAAAATGATTCCTGCCCAGAAGAGCTTGGACAAGCATACTCTGTTGTTGATGGTTCAAGGCCTTCTGGGATTCAGTGATCAGAGACAACTAAGATTTGGGGTCTTATACTCACTGCAAGAGACTTGCATATGGGCCCTGCCATCTCTCCACAATCCTCTCTACTGCAGTCTCCACTAGGTCTTAAATCTTAGGATGCTGGCTTAACAGACTACTCAGCCACAGAATGCCCATGGGAGAGGAACTGCCACTCCAATACTGTGAAGCAGGTCGGTGACTGGGAAGGGGGAGTCACCTCTCTCTTTCTCTCACACCTTTGATGACATCAGCAGAGGTGCCCCAAGAATGACTGGATCTGCAGAGAGAGAGAAAGAAATAGGAGAAAAACACTGTCATATTGGTGAAGTCCAGGAAAATGTCATGACAATCCTCATGGAAATCATGGTTGGTCATATAGCATCCACATCAGCATCTATATGCACGTTGAGGAAGGAGTACAAAACACATGTTGTTGACAGTGCTGGAGGAGGTTTTGTGTCTGTCCTCATGCACAATGAGCAAGTAAGCTTAGTACCACATGTGTCTCAAGAAAGGACTGAAGGCATGGTTGTGGATTTAAGCAAGAATAATCCAGTTAGGCATGATCAGATTTTCACATCATATGCTTGATCCTCTTAGACAAGGCCTAGGTGGTACAGCTCTATCTGGGTAATGTCCAGAGCTTTTCCTGCATCAAGTAGATCTTGTTATCATAACAACTCAATATCAAATTCATATGAAAGCACTTGCTCCTGATCTATGAAACCATCTCCAACACCATCATTAGGGGACATTGTCTATGGCACAATTCAAATTCATCATTCAGTCACAGCTTTAAAGACTGTAATATATACTTTAACAAGCAACAGCCCCAAAAAGTGGCATGGCAAAACAGCAAAATATATCAAGTACCAAAACAGCTACAGCTAAAGTAACCCAGTGCATGACATCTGTGCTGAAGATTTGCATTTACTTTCATGACAAAGAGGAAATAAAAGACAAAAAACATATAAATAAATTAATAAACTGAAGCATGATGAGATATGAAAAAATATGTCATTAAAAAAATTCTGACTGCAAAAGCTATGACATGTGAATACCAGATCAAAGTAACCTCATTATGAAATCATGTCAACAGTGTAATTATTCAGCATGTATCAGCTGATATAAGCCACCAAATGTCTGTATATACTATTTCACATAATTGACCTCTTTATAAACCTCCCAGCCCCTGCTGGTACAACTTGCACTTGTGTCAGACCAATAACATTGTAGAAATGATGATGAGTATGACCATAATAGCAATATGTTTATAGTGTGTGGGGGAATGTCAGATGCACAGTCTGAGTTGACCATTCACTACACTTCATAGCCTATGGGTAACACTGCATGGGACAGGTGTTGTCTTTGTGACTTTCAAGAGTCACTTTGTGAATGTCATGGTCCATAGTTGTGGACGAAATAACACCACTTCACCTTTGCTGCATGTACATAGCACAAGCCTGCTTACATAGGTGCCATACTGCTACCTCTGGCTAGCCATAATCACTGTCATCACTTGTATATCTAGTGGAACAAATGATAGAGGGAGCTGCATTTCCACCATCTGTAACTACTTGGGGCATTTGCACACCAGACCAATGTATGATCATATTATGCAGAATACAACAAGCTGTGAGCACTCTGCATGCAGTATAAGGGTCCTACTGAAGTCCCCCTAGCATATCCAGTAAATGGAAATAGACTTTCAGCATGTCAAACACTAGGACAGGGGACAGTGGGATGTTGGTGTTAATTCACAACTCTATAGCTCCCTGCAGGTTATAAACTGATGTCATAAGCCCAGGTTTAAGTGGATAGTCTGAATCACCTGGAAAACATAACAGGGAGGGGATACATGAAGATAATGTGTTTACTAAGTAAATCCATAATTAATATTTAGATGAAGTGGCATGGAGACTAAATAGTTTAGGATGCATTTACTTACTAGATATCCATGTGGTATCTTACTATGCAGGAAGTGGCAGGACAGTGAACTTGTGTACTATATAGAAATCCAAATCCCTTAGAGCTACACACTCCAGGGACTTAAACCTCAGCACAGAAATAAATAGGACATGCTGGAGGGACAGATTCATATCCCAGAGGCTCCCCTCACTCTGGAACAAAATCCCAATCCATGTTAGGCAGAGCATCTCAATGACCCTCTTCAAGAGAAATCTTGACGAGTGGATAGGAGATCGTAGGTTTACCCCTGGGATCTCTTCTGTGTCCCTACTAGACAGAGGCACAGTAAACTAACCTTAAAAGGGCTATCTTCTGTGACCTACTATACAGAGGCACAGTCAACTAATCTAAAAGGGTGGCAAAAGCCAAACACACTCTGGCTAGGCTTATAAATGCCCTAGGGCAGATAACCTTGTATCAACCTATAAACCTATATGTGGGAATCATGGTACTGCCAGTATACTGGGTCAACGTATTGGTGATTCAGCCACATGCATCATATACTACCTTGCAGTTGATGGCATAATAACCCTTCCTATTATAGTGGCTGTCACCCTGTGGTCCAGGTGGATCATAAAAAACTAAAGGTGTAATCAGTCACACAAAGTACCTCAGGAAAATAAATCATTCCAGAGAAGGTGCACACGGCACTGGCCTGGTTCTGTGCTGACAATGGAAAATAGACATGTTCATCTATATGGACCAAGAGTACATCAATTAATTCTTGCAACATCATTAATGCCCAAGCTTGAAAGATAGCTAATGTGTCTCCAGTCTGTCTCTGACATGTTCCCCTGGCAAATATAGTGAGTGCTAAATATATCTTGTTATCCACAGAAAAAGTAACACCAAACATTCCCCCATTTCCAGTGTGCAGGCCGTACAAGTCTGTCAAAGCTATTGTAATCTCCCTATCCATTCTAAGTATGTCAAGAAGCTTCGTCATTGCTGAAATGGGTAAGCCTTCACCTGCATCTCCCCATCAAGGCCACTGAGTACCGTTCCACATATTGAGTTGCATACCTCTCAACAATCCCTGTTACTCTAGCAACTTTCTAAGTTTATAAGAGCAATATTTAAAATGTGTCCCTATTTTTGGGCCTTTGTCTCCCCATTTTGTCGGGCTTTGACCAGATTTCTTGCACTAACAGGTTGAGAGGTATGGTTACAGTATAAATGAAGTAAGCAGCTCACAGCAGTATATAGCAATGCTAGCAGCAAAACTGTATATCTTCACTAACTGCAAAGTGACTGGAAAAAGGGTGTATTCGCTTTTTTATGAGGTAAGTTGCAAGCTGAAAGCTTTCAGCCAAGACATGTACAGAATGCTGACCCTTCTCTGAGAGACTATGATCTATCTTGCCATACTCCACAGGATGGGCATGCCCATATTCTTTTGTTGAATTCACAGAAAAAGTAACACCAAACATTCCCCCATTTCCAGTGTGCAGGAAAGTTGCTAGCTATACTTTCAGATAAAAAGAATTATTACCTTGAACTACAGCAATCAACCAAAAAAGAACCAAAAAAGTTCTGGTCTACTATCAATAATCTACTTACCCCAGGCAAAGTAGTTACACCAAACCCACAAAACTTAGACCCTGATAACCCCTCTTTAATAGCCAACAACTTCAATACCTTCTTTACTACTTCCATACAAAATCTAGCTAACCACTTAACCCCTGATTCTTCCCAACTGCTCTTAAATAATATCAACAACTGCCTTCCTCCCCTGCAACTTCAACCCATACCTACCTCCTACATACAATCTCTTTTACAAAAACTTAAACCCACTACCCCCTCAGCTGATAACCTTCCTGATGAATTTCTTCAAGTAGCAGCCAAAGTTATCGCCTACCCTGTTTCCATCCTCATAAACAGATCCATAAAAGAAAGTACTTTTCCAGCAATCTGGAAGATATCTCATATCATACCCCTACACAAAGGAGGCAAATCCACAGACCTTTCAAACTTTCGTCCTATAGCGCTATTATCTCCACTAGCTAAAATCATGGAAAAATGTATACACAAACAACTACTTAACCATCTCCTTCATAACAACCTACTAGCAAACACTCAACATGGATTTAGACCTTCACATAGTACTACCACTGCTCTACTTTCCTTTACCAACACCATCAACTGTAATCGTAACAACAACAAACTAACCTCTTCTCTTTTCCTAGACCTGTCAAAAGCCTTCGACATGGTCAACCACACACTTCTTCTACACATATTAAAATCCCTTGCTTTGGATTCCTCCTCCTTAACCTGGTTCTCATCTTATCTTGAAAACCGACAACAAGCAGTACTCTGGAAAAATTGTCTATCTTCTTTACTACCTATCTCTTTAGGAGTACCACAAGGATCCATACTAGGCCCACTCTTATTCTCTATCTTTATTAATGACCTCCAATCATCTATCAAAAACACTACATGTATACAATATGCAGATGATTCTACCATTATTTGCACAGCTTCCACTCAATCTGAACTCCACTCACTCACACAATCTACCTTTTCTATCGTCGAACACTGGTTCTCAAAAAGATGTCTTCTCCTCAATCCCAAGAAAACAAAACTACTACTTTTCTCACCTACCCACAAATCTACTCAACTAAACTTCTCTATTACTGCAAGTGATAACTCCCTCATCTCCCCAGACCTCAGAACTAAACTGCTTGGTGTTACTATTGACAATAATCTTAGCTATGATTACCACATCAATAACACTATAAAAGCAGTTAATAAAAAAATTGGTTCACTGTACAGAATCAAACCCTACCTTACACCAGAAGCACGGACCACCTTAGCACAAACACATCTTATCTCTACCCTACTGTATGCCTCCTCTATTTACACTAATCTCTCCAAAAGCAACCTGAAGAAACTTACTACATCCTACCACAATATAGCTCGCTTTGCCACACCATCCCAGTATAGAACACACCACTGTCTAAACTTAAAACACTTACACTGGTTGGAACTTCCTAACAAGATTATATATCAACAACTCTTAATAACACATAACATATTATATCAACCATCTAAAACACCTGCTCTCAGTAACCTATTGATCCCTTATAATAACTTGAAACAACTATGTTCTGCTGAAAAGCTTCAAGTCAACACAACTCGAATTACCAATTCTGCAGGTAACTGCCTTTTTTCCAACTCAGTAGGCAAAATATGGAATAACCTCCCCTCACACATTACCTCTATAGGCTCCTTTGATCTTTTTAAAAAAAAACTTCTTGCACATCTTAAAAACTTCTGGCTCTGCTCTTGTACCAATCCAGACTAATCAACCTTCTACCTTCTACTATCATACTTCCTTATTTCTAAACTGCAATCTTTCTCTGTGTTCTCAAACAACCTAATGACTGTACAGTTTCTACTGTTCTCAAAAAAAAAAAAAAAAAAAAATTGTATATACACTAATATCTATGAAATGACCTGAAGGGAGTGTAGTTTTAAAAATAATTAATGCCTTTCTCAATATGTAGATAGCACTATATGTGTTCTATTTTTCTTGATCTAGACTATTAAGTATCCATGGTAACTCAATGTCTATGTCACAGGAACTTATTGTAAATCTTCAATTTGTATAAACTTGTTTTAATCTGTGGAGCTTTTCTCCCTGGGCCTCCACTGAAAATGGAAATTATCCAGCTGGACTAGCCCGGTCAACAAATGTAAAATAAAAAAAATAAATAAATTAAGTATCCTAGCTGCCAATAAAACTCAGGCCACCTAGGTTACAGTCAGGGCTTTATCCATCTAGGAGGCTGAAGCCATTGTCTGTTTTGAACTTAAAGTAAAATGCTGATGTAGCATTTCACATGACTTGGTAAACTTAAAATTAAATGTATTGCATTGCAAAAAAAGACAGTGGATGTATATTTCTGCAATATGATCACTGGTTACTGGGAAGGCTTTGAATCCTGTTTGAACCTGAGTAGGATAAACCAAATAAATTAAAGGGCTATTTGACTTTGATTGGAAACTGTCATTATTTTATAAATATAGCAAACATGCAATAAGGTTATCTTTTATAATCCACAGAAATGCTAACTTAACTCCGCCCTGAATTCATTGACTTAACATTGATTACTTCAGTCTGTCAGCATGTAGTATGGTACAAGTCACCATACCATACTATTCTTCCATGAGCATCTAGTTCTAAGATGATTAAGGAAACCTCTGCATTACATTTGTGGCTCCTTATTTACTGACCTGTGTTCACATACTCTGCACCTAAACATATTTTAATGAATAAATCACCTGTCTGCTGTCTTACTCAGAAAAATGAAGAACAAAATATAATAAATAAAGAAGAAGACAGCATGATATGCATTTATAGAGATAATATTAGATGTATTGCTGTCTTTTGCCATATTAAGAAATACTTATAGACAGCGTTGGTATTCATATTTTTGAAGTCTGCTATTAAAGAGTTTAATCGTATTGAATTAAAATTTTAATTCTCAGTTCTACTTTGAAACTCTGACTTCCTGAAAGTTGAGCTTTGAAAAGAAAAAAAAAATGCCTGAAAACCAAAAGGGTTTCTCCTGATGTAGGGGAAGCTCCCCATCTCTGGAACTTTTATATACCAACTCCACAGTCACACCAATTTGAAGAATGAGGAAATCTCTCTAAAACTAAACCATTTCCTGTACACAATAAAAACGCACCAGCAATAATTTCATATGGGGAAAAAACATTTGTCATTATGCCATTTGTCTTTTTTCTCTGGGCTACTGATGCTTAAGCAATTTCACCTCAAGCATGTATAGGGAAGTCTGGTGCATAAATAAGAGTTGTTTTGCAGCTCAGCCTCCTCAGTTCCATTTCATTCAAAAGTCTAATTCACAGGCTATAACAATTCTGATGGTTGGAACTCAATACCATAAAGAAGTATTAAGGATATATCAGAATAAAGAGTAAGTACAAACCAATACAAATACAGCAATCGTTTTCTTAGAAATACCCTAGTCAATTTAAGGTCTAGGTACATTTTGTCTGCTAAATTATTGTGTATTTATAGCACACCTTTCCTATGTAGGACATTCTGCTTGTTAACAAGTGGCTTATAGATAGGGAAGCAAAAATACTAAAACGATAATGGGACAGCTAATGTATTTTGGTGAAAGTAAAATGTAAAGATAAAGTAACATATTCAAGGTATAAGAAATAAGAACTGCAACAACCCCCTTATCAGAGACAGAATTGAATACTTTTATGGTATGCGCTCAAAAAAAAAAATTCTAAATAGCACCACATCAATTGTGCCCACTGTTACATGAGTGATGACATTCCTACTTAGTCAACTAAGAGCGCATTTTACATTTCATGCAGTATTCCTACAGTAACTGGGAATATATATTACCCCCACAATGAAGTACAAAAGACATGAAATTATGCAATATCGCTGTTTGCTCTAGTAAACTTACTTTGCTTTTTAGATGTGTGGGGAATTTATCTTACTCATTAAATTTTGTGAAAGAATTGCCATGCTTCTAAGTGACATAAATTATTCATCTGTTTATTGTTAACAAATTAAGCTTATTTTTTTTTTTTATTCTGAAAATTAAAGAGAATTTGTGATTGCTAATTTTGCAAGCCTTCCAGATCATTAGATTTGTGTATTTTTCTTTGGTCATTTGTTTGACAGGTAGTTGGCAGTTACGAGACTAAAAAAGTCTGCAAGTTGACTGTTCACACTGTTCCACCACTGTTCGAACATGCAGTAATAAGTAAATAGCAGAAAGTGACTTGTTAAAGTTATTCAAGCAGTAAGAAAACCAGAAGTCTAGAAGCAAAGTCCATAAAATGAAAATGAATTAATGAATGAATGGAGTCACTCAGTCAATGAACACAAGCCAAAAACATTAATTTAATGATGCAATATGTCTTCTGAAATATGCCCGATATGTTTTAGACAGCATTACTATAGCTGGTGTTACAGTTCGCACATTAGATGTTACTAAATTTTACTTTTCTTTCACTTTCATTGTATCATTTAATCATGCTACCTCAGTGTACCCTACTTTAGCCAGCATATTCTAAAAAAGCTGTGCACACACATACCTACCCCCCCCCCACACACACACACACACACACACACACAAACTACAGTACTAGGTCTGACTTTTCAATTGCACAGTGCTGTTTCTGAAGTGAAAGTGAAATGCTAATCTAGCATTTAATAAAATCATATAAATGTATAATAACAAGCATGCATTCTAAAAAAAAGCTATGCACATGTTAAAATAAATCATTAAAGGGTTGTTTGATTTCCTTTATTGAAGCCTTGCAATGGTTTAGAGGCTTAGTATACAAAACAGCAGTTTCTCACTTAAAGTTTCGAGGCAGGTAGGTTAGAGTAGGACACATAGCAATGATGATTTATTTATCTCGTAAAATCATTAATGTAACACTATAAAATTAACTCTGTCTCCCTGCAGTATGTTTTATGTACTATATTCATATATACCTGCCAAGGATAAGTACTTCTATGATGTTTCAGGAATCACCCTACAAGTACAAATATGACTGCATCATAGTCCATGCAGGGTGAATGAATTGAAATGTATCTCACTAAACTATATGAAGATAGACATGACTGAGCTTTCAAGTTACGTGTCACAGGCAGGTTTAAGCATAGCCTGCAGGATTCTACCTTCTCCAAGGATGTTGCCACAGTACAAAGAAAAAAATATTGCCTTTAACAATTGGCTTAGATTCTGGTGTCAGTCCAAGGGGATTCAATATCTGTCAGCCTGGGAAGACATGGCTGAAAGACCACGTTGCTTTGCCAGAGATGGTCTGCACATGTATCTTCTAGTTTTTCGGATGCTGACAAAGGCATTAGCTACTCCTATTGTGCCTTTTTTAGCCAGTGTCAAAATAAGCAAGTTCCCAACATAACAAAATCCTCTCTAGATAAACTCAAGGTACTGCTGCTTAATGCTTGGAGTCTAAACAAGAAACTGCACTCCGTGGAAAAACTCCTCACTTTGCTGACATCTGTGCAGTCACCGAGACATGGTCCAAAAGTGCAGAAAGCACCCCAGCCATGCAAGGCTACAATACCTGCCATATGTTCAGACCATAAACTGAGCATGAAAGAACCAAAGAAGGTGGTGTATCCATCTTCATTAAAGATAAGTACACAATGAGACTGGTCAAAAAGTATGACTCCATACCCAATTAACGATAGACAAAACCCCCATCACATAATTGCTAGCTATGAAATAGGAAAAGCATACGGCATACTACATACCTGGACTTACTGGACTTACTGGAGTCACTTGCGATACAGCCCAACACTTGATTCATGGGTGATTTTAATTATCCTGCCATCAACTGGGAAATATACATGACCATGAACATGCTGGCTCAGAGGTTATTGGACTTTGCCAGTGTAAATGCTGTGGAACAGCTAGTCAGCACATCCACAAATGGCTCAAATGTCCTGGATATAGTGCTTACTACTATGGGAGAACATTGCACCCCATTCCCCCTCCATGTAATGCCCTCCCTGGTAAGATCGGACCACAAATCAGTCTTGTTAAATATAAGACCAGATACCCCATCAAGCACAAAAAACACTTAAGCATTTTTGAAAGGCAAACTACCTGTTACTAAGTGATGGTATAAGAAGTTTCCAAGCCCACTCATACGCAGATAACATGGACTCCTATGCAGAGGTGTACACCAATGCCCTTTATAACCACTCAAGCAGTTGTATAGAATCAGTTATACCTGACCAGATTGCAACCAGATCTTGCTAAAAAAACAAGCCACCATGGTGAACCCCTAATGTAAACAGACTATACAACAAGAGAAAAAAACTAATGTCCAAGAACAAGATGAAACTGGTTCAGCAGAGGAAGAAATTCCTGTATAGCTTAAACAAATTAGATATCTTATCAAGTCCTCCAAAGCTAATTATGAAGCAAAAATTGCCTCCCTAATTAAGGATAATAGCAAGACATTCTTTAACTTCATCCAAAATCTAAAAAGAAATACCCAGCTATGCACTGAACTGGTTGTGGATGGCATCACCCATATTCAACCAGAGATAATAGCCAACCTGCTAGCTGACAGATTTGGAGCAAGCTTCACCTTCTGTCCCCTCCAGTCATCCCCCAAAGTATACCTGCCACCATTCCTCAGCCTGTTATCTCAAGAGATCAGGTCATCTCGGTGCTCTTCAAGGCCAAAAACATTACATCAATGGGACCAGACAATATCTCAGGTTGCCTTTTAAACAACTTAAAACATGACCTAGTTGACCCACTTTGATCCCTTTTTAATCACAGCCTGTGAACTGGCAATGTCCTGGCAGAATGGAGGACAGCAACAGTAATGCCTCTGCACAAAGGGGACCATCAACCAACTCTGGGAATAATAGACACATAAGCTTGACTAGCCTCATCTGCAAAGCCATGGAAAGAATCATTATGGGCCTTATTAACAAGGACATAGGTAATCACCAAACTCTGGACCCAACCCAGTTCAGATTTGTTAAAGGTAGGTCATGTCTGTTAAACATGGTTGACTTTTTTGAGAAGGTTACCAAGGCCCTAGATGAAGGAAAGACAGTGCATACCAACTGTCTTGACCTAGCCAATGCATTTGACACAGTCCACTACTCAGGTATTATAGAGAAAGTCTCCCAATTGGGAATTAACCCCTACATTACCAAATGGGTAGCCAATTGGCTCCCCGACAGGACACATACTATCAAAGTGGGTGACTTCACCTCTAGCAAAAGACCAGTCACCAGTGACATACCACAGATTTCTGTGCTGAGCACTTTACTGTTCAGAATTTATTTCTCAGAAGTCCAGACAAACTTGAGCGGCCTGTGGCTGACTAAGTTTGAAGATGATTACAGATTAGGAGCAATCATTGAGTCCCCCAGTAATGTTAATATAGTGCAGACAGGGGTAACACAGTCAAATGACTGGTGCCAAACCCTTGGATTAAAGCTAAATGCAAAAAGTACATTATTATCCCGTTTGAGAAAGTTGACATCCCTGCTCATTATATTATATACAGCACCCCCTCAAAGTATAGACCCAGTGGTACATGATCTCAGTTATCAGCTTGATAGCAACCTGAATTTTGACCACCATGTATCCACAGTAGTAAGGAAATCCTTCTATGTGGCACATCTTATAAGTAAAGGCATTATATCTAGATCTAAGGATGTTAGAATTGTTATAATTCCATTATACTCAGCCCTCATCAAACAAATAATTACAATGCTCCCTTTTGCATGTACCTTACCAGACACCTACAAAAACTAGAGAGACTGCAGAGGTTTCTCACCAAGAAATTACAGAGTACACAAAACAAGTCTTAAGCAGAAAGACTGAAAGTCTTGTCACTGTCTTCTGTCTCCTACAAGTTGCTAAGGTGTGACCTGTGCCTGGCTTACAGGGCAGTCTCTGACCTGGTCCTAATGGAAATGCTACACATTTATAAATCAAACTGCACGAAAGTCGCTTGCTCCATGGATCTTAACCTAGCCTCTGACATGAACAGGTCATGCTGGAGAGACAGATGCATTTCCCAGAGACTGCCATTTCTCTGCAGCAAGCTTCTAATTCATGTGAAACAGAGCCCCTCCCTGGCTGTCTTGAAACACACCTAGATCAATGGATGGGTGACTGCAAATTCACTCCTGGGGTGGTGCCCATGTTCCTCCTGGACAGAGGAAGTCATTATTAACTACCCTAGACCATTATCTCTGCAAACTTCACTCACCTAACCAACAACAATTTGGGCAAATTGGGATAAATATGGTTAGGCTTCGAAAGACTCTCTAGGGCCATTAGTCTAGTAACTTTTTATGAACCTATGAACTTGCAGGTATGGCTAAGTTTCAAATCTACTACCATTTTGGCAAAGTGAGAGTAATGCATTACTACAGGTGGACCATACATAGCTTGTGCTTATTTTACTTACTTGCTTGCCTGACTATTGCTGATCTCTGTCTGCATTTGATTTTGAACTGAAATTTTTCATTTAAGGTTTGGTTACTTCACCTTTTTATCTTTTTCTTATACTACATTTGTTTTGTTTTAAGTTTTTTATTCTGTTGGAGTTTAAAGAGGTCTTGCCTAGGGTCAGTTAGAAAAGTTAGAAAATAATTCTTTTGCAGGCAGTGAATAAAAGCCAGCTAATTAGTGGGAGGAGCTGAGAAACAACATTCCTCTTTAACAAGAATTTTTGGAAGCATCTTTATTTAGCTGGAATGCTTATTTTACTTGCTTGCTTGCCATCTCTGCATTTGATTTTATAGCTTTTTATTTGAGCTTTGGTTACTTCTATTTTTTATCTTTTTCCTTCTATTGCAGTTGTTTTAGTTTTTTTTTGTTTTGTTGGAGTTTTAAGAGGTCTTGGCTAGGGTCAGTTAGAAAAGAATTCCTTTGCAGACAGTGAATAGCATCCAGCTAATTAGTGGGAGGAGCTAAGAAGCAGCATTCTTCTTTAACTAGAAATTGTGGAGGCATATTTATTTAGCCGAAGTGCTCATTTGACTTGCTTGCTTGCCTGACTATTGTTGATCTCTGTCGGCATTTAATTTTCCATCTCACCCACCCAAGTGTTGTACTCATAAACTTGGTGGCTTTTGAGTTGCTCATCCCTACCATTAATCTGATTTTGGACACTCCTGCCAGTCCCATCTCATCAGCTCATTCTACTGAGTATGGAGAGATCAGTTGGGAAGGCCCACCCCCTTACACTCTTACACTTGAATTATTTTTTGTTTCCTCCCTTCCCACTTATTAAAATGCACTTTATTCAGCTGTGTTTACTGTATATGTGCTTATTCCTGATTTATTACTTTATTTTGCTTTATGCTGCTGTTCTTAAAAGTGTTAATTTGCATTTATTGTGCTGCATTTATAACTGCATGTTAGTAGCCTGATTAAATTGTAACTGTTATTCTAAGCCTCTTAGTTTTGATTTAAGCACTTGGGCTTCAAACTAGTTAACTTACATAGGACGGTTTGCGGTCTACACTTGTGGCAGGAGAGGTAGCTTACATCTTGGTAAGTTTGTAATTGCTGGTTGAAGGCTTATTGTGACTGTTATTCTAAAAGTGTCTTAGTTCTGGTTTAAGTGCTTGGACTTCAGGCCAGTTATTTTACATTAAGAATGTTTTGGTCTACACTCTTGTGGGAGGAAAGGGTAGCCTCCCCCTTCTGAGCTAGGAATTGCTGGTTGAAGGCTTATTGTGCCTGCCATTCTAAGCTTCATCTTGTTTAAGTTCAGTTAACCAGAGCTGCTCTGTGTTTGGCATCCTTTGCCAGAGTTCCAGTGTGTTTCTGCTTGAATCCAAGCCATCCAAAGCTAAGAGCAAAACATTATTTATTTATTTAACATTTATTTACCGGGAAAGTCTGACTTGAAACAAAGCCAATTTTCAGCAGACGCATGAAGAAAAACACTCCAGACACACGTCTTTGTAATTAAGATTTCTTTGAGTTTGATATGCACTTTTCATCTGTATTTTACTGTTTTGCTATATTAATTTGTATCTTTTTCACTGTTTTTGCTGTCTGTGCCAACTTATTACCTGCACTTGTTTTGCAGTAACGCATTGCTTAGTTAGCATAGACTAGATCCAGACATGCTGAATCTAGCCTGTTTTTCATACACTTGTACTGACATCCAGCCATCTTACATTAAGAAAGACTGCCCTGCAACCTTGTGTCAGAAAAGTGTGGATATAGCCTTGTCTAAGCTTGGGATTGTTGGAGGAAGGATCATTGTGTGATTTCTTATTGGAAGATTAGTTTAAAACTATTTAATTTTACCTGTATATAAGTCTCACGTTTGCAAATAACTGTGCACCAAGCAACAGGGGTAAGCGGTGCCTTGTATAGACACAAACGCCTAGAAATTGCTTTTCCCCTAGACACCAGTCAGAGAAACCCTCCCAGGTTCTCTGCTCCTCTGCGGGTAATGCAGCTGTGCACTTCTGCACTGCAGGCAACTCAGCTGAACACTGAGCAGTCTTACCTCACTTTTCATCCCTGATCTTCTATAGAATAAGTCCCCTTGTTAATCCCAAAGCAATAGCTGATCTAATTTTGCCATTTCACAAATTAGAGCTTAAGAAATACCTGCTATGGATAGTCAATTTCCCAACATTTCTCCAGCCAGCCTGATTAACATGAGCATCCTGAGGCAATGTAAAAATTGCCTCATGTATACTGACAAACACTTGCTCCTAAAGCAAACAAATACAGTATGTGAAAGATGTAACTATACCTTGAAACTAGAATCAATCCTCTCATGTAACAATAAACAAGATATCAAACAGGTTGTCAGCACACACACCTCTCCTTTAACACAAAAGATAAGATCAAGACACATAAATGCACATATGTATAGGTACTCTGTAAGAGCCTACCAAAAGATCAGAGACCTCCCAAGTGCAAACAACCTATACATACTGGTAGATGAACAGAATCCACCACTACACATAACACACATATCAGTGTCTCAACAATTAAACCCTTAAGGTAAAACACCAACTCACTAGTAAGACACACGGATGTCCCCCTCACCACATTGGACAAGCAGAAGGTCATGGTCAGCTGCCTGTCAGGAGCCAGGATCCATCAAATCATGCATGCACTCAAGTCACTCAGCAACAGTTACCATTATGACTCTGCCATTGTACATGTTGGAGTGAATGACGTAAGACGTACCTCTCTGGAGTATATGAAGAGAGATATGAGTGAGCACTTAGATTATGTGTCCCAGGCAATCATGTCCCTAGTCCTAAGCAGCATTCTACTTTCACACAGGGTGATGCCAGAATACAGACAAAAATGATTGATTTCAATAATTGTCTTAGCTTCTGGTGTCACTCCAGGGGGATCCAGTATCTTACAGCCTGGAAAGACATGTTCGACAGACCACTCTGCTTTGCCAGAAATGGTTTTCACCTGTCTCCTCAAGGCTTTCTGATACTGGCAAAGATGCTTGCCTCCTCCATACTGCCTTTTTTTAGGCAATGTCAAAACAACAAAATCTCTGATGTAAATAAATCCACTAGAGACAAACTCAAGGTCATGCTGCTTAATGTTAGCAGCCTAAACGGTAAACTGCACTCCCTGGAAGTACTCATCACCTTGGAAGATGCTGACATCTGTGCAGTCACTGAGACTAGGTTCAAGTCCACAGAGAGCATCCTGGCTGTACAAGGCTGCAATGCCTTTCACACGTTCAGACTTCAAAATGAGCATGAACAAACCAAAGGTGGAGGTGTATCCATTTTCATTAAATCTAAGTACTCCTTGAGACTGGTAAAACAGTACAACTCTCTTGAGTTACTCCAGGGCCAAATAACTATAGGCAAAATACACTACCACATCATCACTAGATACACGGCCCCCACCATGACCCAGAAGAAGCACACCACCTACCTGGATGTGCCAGAGTAACTAGGTGTGCAGACAAACACCTTGGTCATGGGAGATTTCAACTATCCTTTCAGCAATTGGGTGACTTACACAAGCACAGACATGATTATTATGAGGTTCCTGGATTTTTTACATTGAATTACCCTGGAAGGGAAGGGCAATTCCCCAATCCCCACTATATGTAGATCTTACAGAAAACAACAACCAGCATGTACAATAAGCTGATTTTCTATTGGTTGTACAGGCAGTTTTCAGGGATTGAAAAGTTGCTCTTGTATTTAACCCAGCAACATTTGGGACAATACTACTTCTCAAGGAGCAGCTTGAGATTAGTGCTGCTATATTACTTCTGATGAGAGAAAGAGGAAATGATCACTGACTACTAGCTGCATGCATATTTGGTGGGCTAGCATTATTACCCAGGTAGTAGCCAGCGGGCAAGTCACAACTATACCTCATTCTTGACATACATAATTCTTTCTTTTTACTAAGCACTGTTCGATTAGATTCCATATAACCTTATTTAAGAGTATCACCCTAAATATTCCATCTATAAATATTCAGTGTCTGCTTTAGTATTCTCCATCCAATCTTTGTGTACTGTGATGAACTCCGGTCTGCCATACTCTAGCAACATGGCTCAACAGTCTGGCCTCTTCCCATCTGTGGCCAATCTGATCATATTACATGTTTTAAGGCAGTGCAATAACTGCCATACGGTTACTGCATGTCCACTATTTCTATGAATTGTCAGGACAACCTACATTAGATGTAAATATCTAAGAAAGATGTAGGCAAACCCTTTGTTGGTTAGCATAATACCTCCGCAATATCAACTCATTAAAAGTACATTAGGCACATTACACACGCTAAAGCTATAAAGAAAAAAAATGCCAAAGCCTCCTAGAACTTATTCTATAAGATCCCAACATCCAGCATAGAAGTCAACATATACTTTTTCTTCTTCCCAAGTACATACTGTAAATCCATACAGCTCACCCATGAGTCACCAGGAAAGCAGACCTAAGCCAATAAGTCCACAAACTCTGTTTTTGCACAGGGAAATGTTTTAGTCATAGGTGACTCTACAGTTGGGCATACAGTCTCCATACTTACCAGACTGGCCATGAATAGGGTGACAGTAAGCTGTTTGCTTGGTGGCAGGATCCAGGATGTCATAAGGCTTCTAAAGAGTCCTTAAACCAGACAAATATGACTGTGACCAAGTGGTAGCCCTTGTGAGGATAAATGACCTAAGGCAGTACACCCAGAGGGACACACAGAAAGACTTTTAAATTAACTCACTATTCATGTTCTACAGGCAGAAAAGACACTTGTCTTGAGTAGTATCATGCCTTCACCTAGAATGATTCCTAGTTACCAAGACAAGATAATTGTTTTTAAAAATTGGTTAAGTTGTTAGTGTCATTCTAAGGGGACTCACTGTGTGTTGGCCTGGTATGAGATGCAAGATAAGACTTTCTGTTTTGCCAGGTATGGCTTACACTGCTCATACAGGGACTTCCCCATTCTGGATAAACCCTTTGCTGCCCCCCCCATAGTGACTCTTTTAGGAGACCCCCCTGTTGGACATTCTAACATTACAAACTCAAACTCCAGTTCAGTCAACATCATGGTGGGACTATGCAATTCTAGGAGTCTAAAACAGAAAGAAAGATACCTAAAGTTGAGGCCTTCCTGCAACTCAAACATATTTATATGTGTGTAGCTACTGAGACATGGTTTCATTGTAGTAACTGCACCTCCTCTGTGCCAGAGTTTAATGCCTATCTATCCTTCAAACCCTTGTTTAACTCTGGAGAAGTATATGTATTTATTAGAATACCACCCCCTTGTGTCAGATTACTCATTACCCTGACTTGGAGCTCCTGGAAATCCAAATTCCTATTAACAAATCAAACTATTACTGTCATATATGAAAGAAAGCATTTCACAAGTATTCAGTTACCCAAGAAATCAGCACGAGGCATGACATTTTCCATATTTCTGCTGTCAGATAATATCAGTTTGAAAAGTAATATTTGGCCTGTTTCTGCAGCATATGGTATGAGGGATGCAGATAACTATTCCCAGAAGAGCAATATGAGCTGCTGATCAACTTGGACATTCCCAGATGTTAGCGAGCTCTGTGAGTGCTTCAGCTAGTAAATCACCTCATGCTTAATCTACTTTAAATAATTGAATTACCAGTTTGTCAGATTGCAGAAGATCGAGACCACATTGCCAAAAACTAATTCAGTGAACTCCCGAAATGTCATATTTTGCCACCAGGAAACTAACCACTTGGCCACCATGGTGAACTTTGCCCATTTTCATAAGTACAGTACAATCTCAGAGTTGGTATATTTAGTTGGGGGGGCACACCCCCCCCCACATGAGGGTGTTGGGGAGAAGCACCTCACTTTGGTGGGTTTCATTTCCTTCAGTTTGTATTTTGATTATTGTTGGTCAAGTGGTTAGTTTCCTGGCAGCAAAATATGACTTTCTGGGAGTTCGCTGAATTAAGTTTTTGGCAATGTGGTCTCGATCTTCTGGGATTTGATGAAGTGGTAATTCGATTATTTAAAGTATATCCATATAAAATGACCAATGCATTCTGGACTCTCTGGAACTTCAGTCATAGGTGACAGATCACTGATCGAATATTGCATATTGTCCTGTTATTGACAGACTGTACTCTCTTGAAGGAATTCCTCAACTGAAGTGATTATGGTGTTTAGTGTTATAAGCTGTGTTTTACATGTTATTTTAGAAGAAAACATTTAAAAAGTTAAGGCACAGCTAGGGATTAGTATTACTGCTGTGAGGTACTTTGACTACTGATGATGTTTTATTGGGCAGCATGTATGGGACTTTCTTGATTTTTTTGTTTGCAATTTTGGTGAGAATGTCTTCTGGGCCTTTGTGCAGCTTTGCTTTCTATTGTGTTGAGCTGTTCTATGTACTGTTCAGGGTATCCACAAAGACAAAACTATAGCAAGTGTACTGAACTCAGTAACATATAGGAAAACACTGCTTATCAGTAAGCAGCTTGAGGTCTGTGGTACTATTTTGCTTCTGATGAGAGAAAGAACAAATGATCACTTATTTCTAGTATCCATGGTAGTAGCCAACAGGTGTATCACCATAATATATCATTCTTAACAGACATAATTCTTTATCGTACTAAGTATTGTTTGGTTATCTGACATCTAACCTGACCTAAGAGTATCTACATCTGTAAATCTTCATTGCCTACTATAGTAGTCTCCCTCCAATCCTTGAGTACTAAAATAAGCTCTAGTACTCCATAGTCTGGCAATATGACTCACCAGTCTGTTCTCATCCCATCTGTGGCCAGGCTGATCACATTAGGTGTTTTAAGGCAGTGTATCAACTACCTAATGGTCATTGCCTGTCCACTGCTTACATAAATTGACAGTACAGCCTGCATGAGATGTAAATATTTAACAAGGATGGAGACAAACCTCTTGCACCAACTTGCAGTTGGCAAGCATAATACTTCAGTCACAACACACTACTAGGCCCATAACCGATGCTGAAGTTATAAAGAAAGATTGCCAAAGCCTCCTGGAGCACACTTTATAAGATCACAATCTTTAGCCATAAGGTAACATATACTGCTTCTCCAAATCACATACTGTAAATCCACACATCTCACCCAAAAGTCACCAAGAAAGCATTCATAGGCCCCTAAGATCCACTAATTCTGTTTATGTAGAGGGAAATGTCTTAGCCAAAGGTGACACTACAATTAGCCATATAGACTTCACACTCACCAAACTCGATAAGAATAAGGTGACTGTAGCTGTTTTCTTGGTGCCATGATCCATGATGTCACAAGGCCCTAAAGAGTCCTTAAACCAGACAAGTATGACAATGACCTTGTTACTGCCCAAGTGGAAGTAAATAACCTGAGGTGCTGCACCCAAAAAGACATACAGAAAGACATTATGTAACTTACTATTCATTTGTTAGAGGTTGGTAAGACATTAGCCTTGAGCAGTATCCTGACTTTACCTAGAAGGTTGAGCAGTATTCTGACCTCACCTAGAAGGTTGCTTAGGTAGGCTAAGTAGTTAGTATAATCCTAAGTGGACACACTATGTGTTGACCTGGTCTGATACGGCAGATAAGACTTGGTTATACTGCTCATGCCAGGGCTTCTCCATACTGGCTAAAGCCTTTGCTGCCTTATACTGCCTTTTTTTTAGGCAGACTCCCACTGTTGGACATTTTCTACATAGCAAACTCAAACTCCAGTTTGGATGACCTCATTGTGGCCCTATACAGTTTTAACAGTCTAAAAAGAAAGCTGCCTGAACCTGAAGCCTCGCTGCACCTCATACACATTCATATTTGTGTAGCTACTGAGACATGGTTTTAATGGAGTGACAAATCTGTGCCAGAGTTTAGTGCCTATCATTCCTTCAAACCCTTGTTTAACTGTGGTGGAGTATCTGTATTTAACAGAAATACCACCCCCAAATGTCAAATTACCCACAACCCTAACTTGGAGCTCCTGGCAATACAAATCACCATTAACAGATTAAACTATTCCTTCATTGCTAGCTACAGATCCCAACCAATGTTTCCCAAAGATCATGGAAATTACAGTAACACAATTGAGGGCTTAAATATTAAACCAAATACCTTCTTGCTCAGGGATTTTAATTAACCAAACATTAATTAGCATTCTTATGCCTCTAAAAATGATATGCCCAGTCTTTCTTGGACATTTTTAATAACAATGTGCTAGAACAAATTGTAAAACTACTCACTAGAGGGTCTGATGTCCTTGACCTGAACCTTACCAACCTAGCCTCTGGCTGTGCTCCAGCCCTCATCTCCTTATCCATAGAAAAATCTGACCACAAGTCAGTCATCTTTTATGTCAGGCCTAGTGATACCACATCACTACTAAATTACACCATCTTTAGGGACTTCACTACTCAGAATTCTCAGCAATCTCATGTAAATGGACCTAACTGAGAAAGCTGCCACATTCATCTCTGACTTTACCAATACCTAAACAACTACACAGAAAAGTCAGTACATGAGTGGCCTAAATATAATGATAAATTCAGGAATACATTTTCATACAAGAACTCCCATATTAATAAAATGTATAGCAAAATAAAGAAAATGTTAGGAAAACTCCATTCCCTTATCTCAAGCCCACACAGAAATATGTCAGTAAGGAACCTCTGAGTATTATTAGAGAATGTAAAACAGTATGAGCTTATGGTCACTTCAGATATCAAAGGAAACTGCAGCTAACCCAATGTAATTGCAGGAAATGTTGGTCATCTGAATTGAAGCCACTGTCAACCACAGAAAATGATGTATACCTGAAGTAGGAGATATAACATCTTTCAGGTCATACTGGAGGAGGTAAAGGAGAGAATTTGTCAACTGACTACACAAAAGACAGAATTCTCCACAATGTAATGCTGCCTGACAGACTGCATACTCCACACAATGACTGCTGTTTACCAATAGCTGTACACTATACATGAAGAACTGGGTGTATTCACCAAGCATATGCATACATTGTCTATGTGCTTATATCAGCAAAGAAACACCCAGTCTGTTACAGCCTAATGATGGAATTGCTGACAATCTCAGAGCCAGTGTGGGGAGTCACACATTCTAATTGGAGTACACAGATATCAATTCCATCTCTCCCAGACCCTGTGAAATCATATCCAAAAGTACTGACTCGATCTAAAATATGGGCACTGCACTGATTTCCAGCTTGGAATGAAAACGCTCCATAACTAACCACAACGTCCTAGTGGCTCTGATGTGTTATATATGTAACATTCAGAGACATCTACAGAAATCATGGAGGGGTTCTGGGATGTACATCTATGTTCTACCCAAGCTTCTGGCCTGTGAATGACCTAACTAGTGGTGACATGCCAACACCCAGACCAATACTGAGGCATAGCACTGGTAACTAACTCATTTTCCTGCTGTACAGCTATATGGTGGACATCCATTAAATATTGACTGCATTCCAAAAGGAACAGGGCCATGTCAGTGTAATGCCAACTAATATGTTGAGTGTGTTTTGCTATGCTTGCACAGCATGCCCTCCTTTTGATACCTGCTTTCCAAATGCAACAGTCATCTGACAAAGATATATGCAACACTTTACATTGTTACCATAAAAAGGCTATGTCATGCCTGATTATGTCTATGGTAGTGCCTGCTAGTATCATCATAAAAGATATAGTGACTTTGGAGGGACTGCAACAAGGTAACAGTTTTCAGGACCTGCCAATACCTCAATGGCAGCTCTGCTGATAGCAGCTATTATGAACTGTAAAATTATAAGATGGTGTGCTAGCTTACAAAAACAGCCACATTTTGAGTGTGCATGCAATGCAGTCATCAACTGTCATACATGGGAATGGTTCCTTTGACAACTTGAAGGTTGTGCTCTTCATCATGGCCATGCACTGTTCAGCTTAGCCTATGTTAACAGCTTCTGGATATTCATTTTGTCTGTAATGCTTGATCACTGGTATTCATCAGATTGTTGCTATGTGTCCATCTATTTTGTTATTACCAGTTCAACAGCTTATAGTGCTTTGTGGAAAGTATATACAGAGGACCAAGTAGCAGTTTCTAGAATACTTCTAGAATCCAACCCTTTCCAAAAAGCCATAGATGAAGACAAGATCCTGGTAGAGAGGGCCTTGACCCTGCTTGAAATACACTTGTTATGGTGAGAATAACAAATGTTAACAGACTTAGATAACCATTTTAAAATAGTCAGAGAGCTTGTGACTCAGATACCCTTTTGTCAGAGGTCAGAGCAATAGATAAAACTGTTTTCCATGTTAAGAACCTCAAGTCAGCCAGATTAGCTGGTTCAATGGAGCAAGTGTTAGCTTATCCAACACAAAATTAAGATCCCAAGTAGTGACTACCAGTTTTCTAGGAGGTCTGTTAGACAAAACCACTTTTAAGAACATTTTGACATGAAACTGTACTGAAAGAGGAGGATCTGTGGGCAAACATGCTGAAATGGATGAAAATGAATCTTGACAGAGGAATAAGAAAGGACATAGGATAGTAAAGCACACAAATATTGTAAAACCAGAGCACAACAAACTCGGAATGGGTGCTGATTTTGTTGTTGGCACCAACTAGAAAACCTTTTCCATTTGCTAAATTATGGTTTTCTACTAGCAGGCTTTCTTGCCTCCATTAGTATCTGCTGCACATTCATCCTCAGAAAACAAGCACATAAAAGCAATTAAGACCTTATCATCCAGGCAGTCAATAGAAGATGATTGAAGGTGGGATGTATTAAACACCACTGGTTTTGTGTGAGCAGATCTAGTATGTGAGGGAGCTTGTGATAATTGCCCCTGGCTATTTCCAGAAGAGGGGAGATCCATGTTTACTTGAGCCACAAGGCAGTCACTACAATGATCCTGGGGGGAATCCTTCTGAATCTTCAGAATTACCCTGGATATTAGTGAAAAGGGTGGAAAGGCATACAGGAGCACTCGTATCCAAAAAAAAAAAAAGAGAAAAGAAAAGCCATCTGCCTTCCAGGCCTTCTTGCATGGAGTTCTGGAACAGAATATTGCCAGTTCAAAACAAAGAGATCTACTTGAGGAATTCCCAACAGATGGATCACGTCTTACAAGATCACCTTATCAAGTTTACATTTGTGAGGGTCTACTCTGGTCCTGTTCAGCTTGTCTGCCACACAGTTTTGCTCTGACAGAATGTAGAAGGCCTGCAGAATGAGATCGTGCTTTGAAGCTATATCCCCAGATGGTTAGTCTGCAATGGGGTTTATGACCTGGTTCCCTTTTGCTTGTTGATGTACCACATGACTGTAGCATTGTCTGTAACCACTTGAAGAGGTCCAGGGACAAAACATGGTTCAGAGAGTTGACTGTCTTGACCAGAGCAACCATGTCTTTGGTATTTATGTCCTTGTATTTGTCATTCGTGTCCCACACCCCCTGCAGTATTATATTTCCTGAAACTGCTCCCCAAGCAAAGTCTGAAGCATCTGTGGTGGCTGACTGCTTTGGTGCAGGAAGGGAAAAGGGGAGACCCAGATTTAAGGATATCTGTTACTTCCACCAAATCATTTGTCTTCTGGCAAGCTCCAGCACTGGGATCTGAAAAGATAAGGGTATTGATGCTGGGACCAAAGAGATTTTATATTCCACTGTATCTTTCCTATGTGGAGTGTTGCCAGGGGTATCATGAGAATCATAGATGCCATGAGACCCAGAATCCTGAGGTAGTCCCTCAGAATGACTGGCATCTGAGTGGAAAACCCTGAAATTAGATCTACATAAAGATTTATTTATTTTTGCTGTGGAAGAAAATCTGTTTGAACTGAGGTGTCTAGTTGACATCCCAGGAACACAATCCTGTGTGACAGAGTTAAGAAAGACTTTTGAATGTTTTCTTGGAATCCCTGTTTGTGCAAGAGATCTCTCACCTAGGGGAGAGAGATTCTTGACACCTTTTAAAAGACTCTGCAAAGATAAGCAAGGCATCTAAAAATGGAGAGATGTGTAAATCATGTAGCCTGCAATGAGCTATAATCAGAGATAGACACTTAGTCAACATTCTTGATGTATGGATGGTCCAAAGAGTAAGGCATACAACTGATAATGTGATCCAGGCACACAAAACCTTAAGATACATCTTTATTCTGCATGAATAGGGATGTGATGATAAGCATCTTTTAAGTCTACTGTTACCAAAAAACTTGAAAGAGGAAGAAGAGGTAACAGGTTTTGTAGTGACATCATTTTGAACTTGGTTACTATGAGAAACAGGTTTTGGAAAGACAGATCCAAAACTGGTCTCCAAGCATTTTCTTCCTTTGGCACTCGGAGTATCCTTGAAGAAAACCCTTTCCCAGCTGGGAAGGAGGAACTGATTCTGCCACTCCTTGGGACAGCATGTGATTAAGAACAGATGAAAGCAAAACAGTCTGATCTTGATGATGAAGAATGACCTTGTGGAAAGGAGGAATTTCCTCCCTCTGCCATTTCTAACTTTGACAAATGATTTTCAGAACCCATTTGTCTGAAACAATGTGTCAAAGAGAAAAGCAGAGATTCAGACTTTCCAGAAGATAAAAGGGGTCAAGGTTGGAGGAGGATCACAAGATCTCTTGAACAGGCATTCAGACTTGTTGGACTATCCTTGGTTTTAGGAGGTTTGAGACTTCTTTTTGGAACCCCTGTACCATTTCTTCTTAAATGTCTATTTACCTGAATTCTGTTGAGGCTGTTTATTCATTTTTTTTACCAAAACTGGATGAGGAGAAAGAAAATCCATTTGAAAATTTGGAAAAGGAGGTCTGAAAAATCTTACAGATTCCCTGGATCAGCTTGTCCATTTCATCACACTTTTTGATCATCTCTGCAGCGGAGGGGCCAAACACTAAATCTCTATCCAAGGGAGAATTTAAAATATCATTGTTATATCATCTGGGAGGTTCTGGGAATGCAGCCAAGCAAACCTCCTTAAAACAGTAGCAGTCGCCATAGCCCTGGAATAAGTACCATCAGAGTCATACACATACTACAAATAATGAGTAGTGACCCATGCAATAGAAGAAACAGAGTTATTTAAAGCAGATTTTTCTTCACAAGAGGAAACTGTAGATAAAACATACCTTTACAATTCGCCAGAACAAACTTTAACATACGAGCCTGACAATTTAAAATTCTGAAAATTAAAGTTGCAGAAGAATATATGTTTCCCCATACCTATAAATAACTTTCCCATCCTCATTATAAAGAGTAAGATTGGAATTAACTAAGTGCTTAGCAGCAGAGGACTCAACTAAGGATATAGCTGCTGGGTTGGGTATGGGAATAGAGTATAAAAATTTAAACGACTGAGGAATTTATATATTCTTTCTGCCTTTTAAGGGACAACTGGCTGACTATCAGGAAAATTGCAGGCAGTAAGACACATCATCTAAAACAGACAGGACAGGAAGAAGGAGTGTAGGTTCTGATGTAACAACTCATAGTATTTTCTGAGGGACTGAGAAACTTCAGTGTTCTGTCACCAAAAATACTGGTATGTTCTAGCAACAGGCTCAGAGATAGAGAACTCACCCCCCCCCCCCATAGAGAATCAGTAACTGAGCTCTCCTCTGAGTCTGAATCAGAAATTTGAGGGCAAAACCCTGAGTCTGTCCCTGCATCTTGCTGTTCAGATTCAGAATCTTGAATCCCTTCAGAAAAAGAGGAATTCCTTTTTGTTTAACCTTAAACAACTTGACAAGAAGGATCAATAGCCTGACTTAAACCCTGAGCCAAGCCCACTAAACAACTCTTATCCAAAGAAATTTGAGAAGGAGTAGATATATGTTTGGTTTTCTGTTTTTTTTTGACAGGAACAAAGAGGATATGTATGTTACTATTGGCATCATCTGCTTCCCTAGGAACAGCCACAGATTTCTGACACAACAGGGAAACCTTCCCTGTTCCCTCTCTGAAGACTGACAAGAGTGTCTCTACCTTGTCCACTGAGATAATTCCAACAGCTGCAGAAGACGTGGTTAATCCCTTGTCCATAGTAGCCATAGGTGATAGACCAGAGGTATTTTGAGTTAAAGATGAGTGGTCTGAGGTACAACAAATCGCCACAGCAGTAACCCACCTGCAGCTGAGGCAAATTGCTAGCCTGCTGTGGTGGCAAAGCCTGTTTGCTTAACTTTTTTTTTTGTGATTGGAAGAAGGACATCCATGGGACTAGTAGTCTTTCCATAGTCAAGCCAAAAATAGTGCCTCTTTCTCAGGGAAGACAATCAGCAAATGCCGATAAAACTACCCATCCACAAAAATTACATTTTTGACAGAAAAATGCAGTAAAAAGCACTTTAAAATCCTATGGCAACCCCTCAACAGCAAAATAAACACAATGTCTCCATGAAAATAAGTTTTCATTTAGTTTGCAATACTTTTAAACTGACAGAAAAAAATGAGGGTACTATTTAAAAGAATGTTGCAGTCTTGAGATAGTGCATTAAATAACAATACTCCTACCTTTAAAATAACTTTTCTGAAGAGCAAAAAAATAAAACATTAATAACATTTAAGAAAATGGAACTTTTTTCCCAAAGGGAACTTATCTGTCGGGCAAAGAAAAGCACAAGCTGACCGTAGATCCTCCAAAACCCCAGGGTAACGTACTCTCCGTCATCAATAAAACTCTGAAGGACTTCACAAACAAACATGTCTTTTAGACTGCTCAGCTCAAGCTGACAGATTGGGTGCATAGAAGGTGCCCTGAAGCTTTGGAAGCTGACCAGCTGTTATATCCTTGGCAGGATATAAACCATATAGCTAAGGTTATTGCAGCAGTGATCAATATGAAAAAGATCAGGAGGCAGCAATCTCCACTTCTTCCAATCACAGCAATTGGAATATACACCAAGGGCTGAGTGTTGCACTGAAATTTGTACATTGTGTTTACATGGGATCACAGCTTCCACACTTTGCGCTAGATTTATTTGTCTATACTGTATTATTTATTATTATTATTATTATTATTATTATTTTATTTTTAAGGGGGTGGGCATACTGTGCTTCCACCATTCAAACTGGTTTACATACTTGGAGTGCATTGTTGCTTTCTTTTTTTATTTATTTATTTGTCCATTTATCCATTTATTTATTTATTTTTATTTTACCAAATATTTATGTTTTTTCTATGCCATGACAGTAATGGACTTCATTCCTAAGTCAGGACATATTTAAAGTTTATTTAGTCCATTTTGTTTAATTATTTAATGTTTCTCAAGAGTGTTCTTCTCGGTGATCACAACATACCCAGACATGCCTCCTCCTGTAGTTTATACTAGTTAACTTGTACTAGTAATGTATTTAAGTATACTAGGAATCTATTTTTATTAACTTATTTACTCCCACTGCAGTTGAATATATCCATCTGTCCATATTCCACATTGTTCTAATTTTTGATTGTGCGCCTCATATTTTATAACTCAGTACATAAAACATGATTGTCAAAGGGGCCATCTACTTCCATAATCAATGTACTTTTGCCCTTTTCTCTTCAACTCTAGTATTATTTGATTTTCTTGCCTCTGTTTTCATTACCATTGATACTGGATTATCCCATATCATCACTTTATTTTCAGTAATTCACTGCAGTTCTTGTTTATAATGCCTTTTTCCTTGTAGAGAACAGTACTGTTCTCAATAGACTAATGTGGCTTGCATGTGTTATTATTATTATTTTTATTTATTTATTTAGTTATTTATTTTTTGGGTCAGGCTTAAAATGTTATGCATGACACTGTACGATACAATAAACTGCAGTTGTGTTGGATTCCTGTAACAAGTATGTTTTTTTCCTTGCTTTGTATGGTTCCACGATGTATTTAACATTTTTTTCTAAACCTTTTAATGTATTATATGGGTGACTGCTTTTGAGACGTTTCCTTCAATCGTTTATACAGGGATCAGTACACTATTTTACTTCATTTATTATTTTTTTTTTCAGTGAGTTTATTATTCAGAAAATTAAGTTCAAGTAGTTTCTCCTCAGGCTCATTACATTTAGACACTTTTTGGTCTTGTGGCCCTTTTCAATTTCTTAAACAGCGACATTCTTAAGGGTAAAACTTTTTAAGGGACTGTTAAGACCTTTTTATCTTGGGGTGAGACACTTTTCTGTTAATGCAGCAAAACACATGGATGTACAGTATGAAGCAGAAATCATCATTTTTCCCTTCCTTCATTTTATATCCCTCCACCTTACTCTACTATTCCTAACATTTCCTTTCTCAACAAAATAATATTGCATATAACTGTACATAGATCTATATTTTACAATCCTGAAGTTGCTGTTCATCATTTGCATTGCTTTGTTTACTCTTCTCATTCATTTGCATATAATTTTAATCACTTTTGTGTTAACCAGTGCAATTGACTTTTGCATTATCTAGGCTTGGTTTGAAAACAGTCCACTTATATCAGTATGCTACCCCTGGAAACAAAATCAGATAAATAAATATTGCAACACATTCATCTTCCAGAACAAATCATAAACATTAAATATCATCACTATTGATGTCAGGAAATAGACCAAACTAATACAAATCTGTTATCAGCTGACATACAGCAACTGTCTTTGTGTCCACAAAGGAGCCTGACGTGGACAATGAGATAAAACATATGCTGATGCATAGCAGCTCCTATGAAGTGTTACACAGAGATATTTGTATTCTGAGTGAAAAGTGTCATTATTGATGAACTCAAAGGTTATCAAATTACTCCCTAATTTTATTCAACAAGATCTTTAGGAAGGATACAGGACTTGTGAACTACATTCCCATTAAACTATCTTTTCTTAGCAATTGGAATCAGTTCATAAAATCAGTTAGTTCAACAAAATCATTTAGTGATTTATCACTGGAGCAAATCAACAAATGGTCACCTCTATTCAAGCACTGCCTTTGAACAATTTCAGAATAAAATGAACTTCATACAAATAAGATAATTGTGCTAAACAAATAGAATATCTAAAATCAATTACTGTACACCAGTGGAATCAAGTTAAAGACATACAAAACTTCTTAATGATAATAAAGGAAGAGAGAAAGAGGAAGAACTAAAACAGCATTTTTATTAAAGCAAAGCACATGGTTAATCTATAAAAACTGAAGACTCGTCCCCAGATTCAGCAAGCTCTGCATGGAGTCCAGGAATAGTGCAAGAGCTGCTGCACGCAATATGGCCGACGAGCGATTCAGGAACAAGCTCCCAGGACACGCACAAGCACTCCTACACTATTCCTGCATGGACACCCTGCTATATGCTAATTACCTCATTTGCTGGTGAAAAACATGCAAGTGAGGTGAATTAGTGATCCAGGAAGCAGGCAGGTGTCTGTGCAAGGATAGTGTAACCTGCAGAAATGTATTCGGTTACTAAACAAATACATTTCTGCAAATTACAAAACAGAGCACGAAAGAAAGCATGTACTCAGTGTAGTAGGCATGCCAATGGCCAAATATATGGCCATTGGCATGAGAAATAGTTGCAAAATTATAAAAAAATAACTTTTATTTTTTTTTGGCCGATTTCGGCCGTTTAAGCATAGGGCAGCAGTGCGCAAACGGGATCGGCCTGAAAATAAGAAAAAAAGTTGGAAATAAGCTTTTAAACCCAAATCAGCATTTTGCCATAACAGTCAATGGCATGCATAAGACAACATACCAGGGAATAGTGGTTGCTAAGGACTCAATGTGAATGCAGGAACTATGAATTAGCATTCTGTTTTATGCAAATGAGAAGACTGATACTGAATCACAGATTTCCTCCCAGTGTTAGCTTGCACCCAACCGTGTAGGTGCAGCAACACCCTTGTATAAGTATAAGAGGTAAATGACCTCATAAGGGGGAGTGTCATGCATGCTGTAAGCTTATTGGAGCTCTGTGGCCCGTATTTACCCTTAGCCAAGCACAGCTAAGGAAGGGGGGTGTGTCTGAGGCTGCCTAGCAGTGTTTACATTGCCTAAACGGGTGTGCGTGCTGTGCACTGGGTTTTGAACAAAAAAAAAAAAAAACAGGAAATAGCAGCTCTGTTCACATCTGAGCATTGGGTATGTGCTCTGCACATCGGGGCTTAAACGGGAAGGCAATGGGAAGGGAAAATAGCAGTAGGAAGGCAATCAAGGAGAACTAGCATAGCTGGCAGGTGAAATGCATCAGAATCATCCAATTACACATGGAACAGCCAAGCATACTACTATAAACTATGCAAACACCTTCCAGTCTGTTTTTTCCCACAAACTCTACACCACCGGTGTACACAGATGGGGAAATTTTACCTGACAAAACTAACAAAATATTAGGGGCTGCTGTCCCTCTTATACATCAATATGTGGAAGAGGCTGAGGATGGTGAGGATGTGAATGCTGACAACCAACCCGCACTGAGGAGAAAGAGAAGAGGATACAGACCCAGGGTATCTTACCAGGGGCTACATGAGCTGGTGATAGTGGAGCACTATAGGGTGGACAGCGACATTCTACAGCAAATTGTTAAGCTGTGCCAGCCACGCCTCACACACAGAACCAACAGAGAGGAACCTGTCCCAGTGGATACCAAGGTATGTTTAGGCTTAAGAATACTAGCCGCAGGTACCTTCCAAAGAGCAACTGGGGATGTCATGGGGATCTCACAGACATCAGCATTCAGGGAACTTTACCAGTTCCTGGACGCCATGTCAGCACATGCCGGTGAACACATATATTTCCTCAACACCTGTGAGGCATTGACCAGCAATATGTGTCTCTTCCACCAAATAGCAGAATACTCTGAGGTATTGGGTGCTATAGACTGCACGCACATACACATCAAAGCACCACCTGGTGAGTGGGATAGGGTCTACATAAATCGCAAGGGCTTCCCCTCCATCAACTGCCAGGTCATGTGCAATGCCCAGGGCATTATCTTGAATGTATGTGCTGGCAGCCCTGGAAGCTATCACTACTCCCACATCTGGCATATGACACAGCTATACCAGTCATTTGCCAGTGGGGCATCCCATACAGCCACTTAGTGTACACAGATGTTCACATGTACACAGATGTTCATAGTATGTGCCATGCTACACAATATGTTCCTGCAGAAACAGCTGCAGCAGGAACAGCATGGGGCAAGACCACACAGCCCCTGACTATTGCCAAGGCCATCACAGGCATGGAGGGACTCAGGGGAGGAACAACCTGAGCTTGCCCATGTAGGCAGAAGGAGGCATGTCCAGTATGCCCAGGCCTTGGCAAAGTGGAAAAATGCATAGCACATTCACTAACTTGTAAGGACCTATGGAATGACATCTCTCTCTGACTTGCACATACAGTAAAAGGGATGCCAAACATGACACTACCTGTGCTTTACCATATATAGGGAGTGTACTATGTGCATCCAACATAGTCAGTCCTTCAGCACCATCCTCAATACTGGCACAGCCACAAGGTAAGTCACTCTTCCTATTAATTGCTGAATGGAGTAGCATATTCTGATAGTTGTATCTATGGCATGGATGTGAACATGCAAGGGAATCAGGTGGCTGAATGGGATGGCAGCAGATAGTGGACACCTATATGGGCAGCATGAAATCCATAAAAAATACTGGTGTCAACATACTAGGCAGTAATAGACAACGTGACAAATCCCACTGCAGTACAAAACACATGCATGTCAGTGAGGCACACATACCCACCACCAACTTCAGCCAGCAGGACAGGTGCAGATGACCATAAAGAAAGGCTGGGCTAAAGCCTCCAATTAATGGAATGGTTAATAGCTTCCATCCAGACCTACACAGACAGACTACAACAGGTCTGGCAGTTTTATGTTAGTTCTAAGGGTAAGAAGTCTGAAACTGAAATGTAGGTCAATAAAACCTAAGATTTGTACTCTACTGATATGCCTCCAGTCTGCATGATAAGTCAGAATACAAAATGAAATGGAAGCCAACAGAGTACCTGAAATACCAGTACAGTCATAGCAGATGTTTAAAGTCATCAGGTTTGCCCCTCACAATCCTATGTAGTAGTGGAGATTACCCAAGCTGTCCCAATCTACAGGATAGATTGTTGCATGTGTACAATATGAAGGGGTCCATGTGTTAGGTTGTTGTGTGTTCAATATTGTGTGGAAGTGGTCAGCATGTAGGCATGGAGGGTTGTGTCTCAGTGGCCTATGGGCAGTACTGTGGATGACAGGCCCATGTTCTGACAACTGCAGTGCCAACCACAATGCTTCTCATCCATACTCACTGTCCAGATGTCAATATCTGTCACCATCTGAAAGATGGACATGCCATGAATGTGAGCCCAGACATACACACATTACACAGGTGGAAGTACCCTAGACAGAGTACATAAAATGTAACTGTCAACTGCACACAACTTTGGAATTGTACATACAGGTTAGCAGCAGACTAGTTGTCTGTGTAGTATGGAATACTGATGTAGTCTGGTCAATCACTGACAGACCACAAAAGACACAGTTATGAAGTAACGAGAGACTGCCAATGTCCCTGCACAAGGCAGCATAAGAGGAATGTCCCATGTATATCTGTGAGTCAGCTGCAAGTAGCTTCCATATCACACATGCACTCAGCTCACCCCACCATCATCCACAGGTTTATCACAGGCCATATCCTTGCTGTTGGGAATGAGTACAGTATGACCCCAGTTCTGTTATGGGAATACCAACAGAATGCAGCATGCTAAAGAGGTGTCCCATGTAGGTGTGTCCCTAGCTGTAAGCAGCACCCTGCCAGCATCCAGACCAATGGATTAATATGGACAGGAAGTATTGCCATTAACAACTCGCACACTTACCTTGTCACCCCAGGGAAATCCACTGGCTCACAGCCTGAGAATGTAGGAGTGAGAAAATGCACTGGTCTGCTACAGATGGCCTGCATCACTACCAAATGGCCTACATTCCTCTCTCAAAGGCCTGTGCCTCACCCGTAGTCCCAATGTATGTTATCTCATGGGGTCCCAACTAACAACATAATGCAGTCAACAGAACACACATGCAAGGCCATGTTGACAAATCCCTTTAGCATGCCCACCATGTCCTACTGCATGAACTGTGGAACAACCCCTAAATACTGCTGGGATGAAGGGCCAACCATAGGGATATTTCTCAGATATTGCTTGCATAACATTAGGAAGAGGATAGAATAATAGATTGGGGGGTGTAGAAGCATGGACGTCATGGAGTGTGTGAAGTTTGAAACTCTGATGTGTGCCTATACTACCCCTGCCTGCAAACCCAGTAATGGGGGGCTACAAACCTGCTCATAAACCACAATGTGAAGGGGAACTGACCATATATATGAGCCCTGCTTCTGGGTAACCTGATCAGTGACATAGAGATTTCCATTATGAGGCCTGTCCCACCCACCACACATCCAATTGGCTGATATCACATGATGTGCTGATGTCAATCACTGTAGAAATTCCTAATCTGTGCAGCTGAGAGGTATGGCCACAGTAGGATATAGCCATTCTGTTATGTTGATATATGTACAAGAAGGGATCCTCAGCCACCATAGTACCAAGGTGCTGGACCATTTACACAGACCCATCAGCAAGTTTCTGCAGCTAACCCTCCAGAATGGCATGACCATGCAAGAATATGTAGGCTGCAGACAACAATACTGGACACAGCTTCATTCATCTTGTATTTCCCAGGAAATAACTATGAGCAAATAAGTATATCTGTCAGTAGTTGACATAATACATCACAGTATAAAACAGTACATATGTCTGAATATCTCTGCTAACACCAACCATGTGACACAAGCACCACAAACAGCAACAGTTACAGTATCCCACTATCTGTTGCCCATTGTGAGTCCATATTGCCAACCTATCTACAGATATCCTGCAGAAACAGGTTGCTAGCTATAGGTGTAGAACACCAAACCCTGGACTGGAGTACAACCCTACGTGGAATGGATTCACACACTCAATACAGAAGGTCATACTGGGCATGCTCCTACACTTAGAGAAATGAAGCCCATGTCTGACAACACAGTGGACTATACATATCTGTCAGTCGCAAATGTCTGTGCACACACACACACACACACATACACACATACACAAACCACATTGTACACCATTCATACTTTGCAGATGCACATTGGATAGGAATACTTACACATATCCAAGGCCAACACACTATAATATGTCAAACATACACACACAGAGATGTGGGGAAGAGAGAGACAGACAGTGACAGAGAGATTTCCATTATGAGGCCTGTCCCACCCACCACACATTCAATTGGCTGATATCACATGATGTGCTGATGCCAATCACTGTAGACATTCCTTTTGGTAGCCCTCAGCCCTATAGTATCTGTGGTGCTTGTGATAACTGTGTAACATGATAATACAAATCAGTATTCATCTAGAATTTGTATACCCAGTCCTATCAAATGTAAAGTTGTGTGTGACTGAGTGTGTGTGTGTTTCCAGAGGAGTGATTTATGGCCCATTCACACATACTGCACTTCACATTGCCCATGTTAGCACCCCTGCTGATGTCAGTTACCTTGAAATAACCCCCTGGCCAAATCTCAGCCCTATAAGCTGTGTGGCTCTTGTGATACATGCGTAGTACTGTAGTGTCGAAAACTAGATAGGTAGGAGTTCTAATCCCAGACATTGAAACTGTGTGTGTGTGTGTGTGTGTGTGTGTGTGTGTGTGTGTGTGTGTGTGTGTCTCTGTGGAGATGAATGCTTTTGAGGCCATTCACACTCACTACATCTCCCATTGCCTTACTTTAGCATGCCTGCTGATGTCAGTCACCTTGAAATAACCCTTTGGCAAAGTGCCAGCTCTATAAGCTCTGTGACACTTGTGATAATGCATAATGCTATAATGTAGCATACTATTTAATTAGGAGTTCTAATCCTAGACAGGAAAACTGTAAAACTGTGTGAGTGTGTGTGTGTGTGTGTGTGTGTGTGTGTGTGTGTGTGTGTGTGTGTGTGTGTGTGTGTGTGTGTATGTGTGTTTCATAATACCTGATTTTATGGACATTCACACTTACTACTCTCCCCTTACCCCTTCTTTAGCACTGCTGCTGATGTCAGTCACCTTCAAAGATACCTTTGGACACCTCTCCAACATATAAGCTCTGTGGTGCTTGCAATAACTGCTTAATACTATAATATAGCATACTAGTTAGAAAGGAGTTTTAATCCCATACATGGCAACTGTGTGTGTTTGTGTGAGAGAGTGTGTGTGTCTTTGATGATGCCTGATTTTATGGACATTCACACTTACTACTCTCCCCTTACCCCTCATTTAGAACTGTTGCTGATGTCAGTCACCTTCAAAGAACCTTTGGTCAGCTTTCCAACATATAAGCTCCATGGCACATGTGATAACTCTATAATACTATAGTATAGCATACTAGTTAGGTAGGAGTTCTAGTCCCAAACATGGCAACTGTGAAACTGTGTGTGTTTTTGTGAGAGAGTGTGTGTGGCTTTGAAGATACCTGATTTTATGGACATTAACACTTCCTACTCTTCCACTTACCACTCCTTTAGCACTGCTGCTGATGTCAGTCACCTTCAAAGATACCTTTGGACAGCTTTCCAACATGTAAACTCTGTGGCGCTTGCGATAACTGTGTCATACTATAGTGTAGAATAATGCTTAGATAGGAGTTCTAATCACATACATGGCAACTGTGTGTGTTTGTGTGAGAGAGAGAGTGTGTGTCTTTGATGATACCTGATTTTATGGACATGCACACTTACTACTCTCCCCTTACCCCTCCTTTAGCACTGCTGCTGATGTTATTCACCTTCAAAGATACCTTGGCACAGCTCTCCAACATGTAAGCTCCACGGCACATGCCATAAATGTGGAACAATGTAGTAGCAATAACTACATAGGTATGGGTTTGAATCTCATTTGTGGCAAGTGTCTGTGTGTGTACATATGTATGTCTGTACCTCAAAGATATTGGCCCCATTTATACCTAGTACACATTTCAGTTCCTGACTTTAGCAGTCATGCAGATATCATCCACCTTAGAAATACCTGTTGCCACCCCTAAGCCCTGTAAGGTCAGTGGTGCATGTGGTAAATGCATAATATAATGGTCTGAAAAGATTGTTAGGTAGAGGTTTGAACCTCACCCCTGGCAAATGTAAATATGTGTGTGGGGTAAAATTTTTTTGGGATCTCTCACCCACTACATCACCCAATGCCAGTATTTACAAGGGCTGGTGATGTTCCTCACCTTAGAAGTACCTTGGGACAACATCCATCCTATAAGCTCTGTGGGGCATGCGATAAATGTGGTACACTGTAGTAGTGCATAGCTAGGTAGGGGGTTAAATCATAGTACTGGCAAGTGTGTGTGTGTGTGTGTGTGTGTGTGTGTGTGTGTGTGAGTGTGTGATGAGTATCTTGTGTGAGGCTTGCTGTGATTGTGTAATAACAGGATCCATTGTGGGGTGGGTTTTGCTAAATTATTATGTTGAGGACCTAGTATATGTCACAATGTCCACATTACAATGCCAACAGATGTCAAACAATAGAGAGGTTGGTGTAGACAATCCACAGCCCTACATGTGACAGTATGGATTGGTGAACAATATAGGCAACCCTTCTATTACTCAGAGAACACTGTTCACCCACTTTTACACAAACACACTTGGCTAGGCAACAACCAATATATTGGTAGTTCCCTGCATATTGCCTCCCAGATAGTAACCATGGTGTGATTGCAGTGGACTACATACCTGTTGACCACAACAGTGCCACTGACATCAGAAAGTACTTTGATGTGTTACATCTCCTGACTGACTGTGTGTTATCCAGCAAGTAAAAGGACATGGCACCCTGTTCCATCCCCCTCAGTAGCCAAATAAATGTGTACAGTGGCCCTTTTGCCATGTTCCTCACTGCACACCTGCAACAACTGTAGAGTCTGCAAACCTACCCCACAAAGGGAATACAATGCCTTACACACATGCCTGTATGGACAGATGCCACTAACTCCACTGAATACCCGTATCATGCTGTCAGTGTAGGTGCAATCCTGACCTCAGTTACATAGCCAGGTCTCACCAAATGAGTTCAGGAATGCTACATCAGAATATACCAATTTGTCCACACAACATGCCCCAGAGACTTCAAGTACACTTCCACATATCAAAGAACATGCATGTGGGACATGTGCATAACCCAGACACTGTCCATGTTATGGAATATAGATCATATACATGGGAAGCAGTACACATCACTGGCCGCCCACAATAGAAACACATACGAGTGGATGGTGAATACAATACTGACCCCTGGGGACCACTCCATGGACTACAACCCTGAGCCACACTGGGGACTATTGTCATGTGGCCTTATGCCAAGGTATTCCCTTGGCCTAGCCTTATACAGCCTTCAGGCCCATTCATCTACTACACACCTGTGAAGCAATGAACCTATGGATCTCAGTACTGGCAAGTGTGTGTGTGTGTGTGTGTGTGTGTGTGTGTGTGTGTGTGTGTGTGTGTGTGTGTGTGTGTGTGTGTAGGGGGGGATGAATGATTTTGAGGCCATTCACACTCACTACACCTCCCATTGCCATACTTTAGCATGCCTTCATGTCAATCACCTTGAAATAACCCTTTAGCCATGTTTCAACCCTATAACCTCTGTGGCACTTGAGATAACTGTGTAATACCATAATGTAGCAAACTAGCTAGGTAGAAGTTCTAATCCTGGTCCTGGCAACTGTGATAATGTGTGCATTTATATGAGAGAGTGCGTGTGTGTGTCTTTGTTGACACCTGATTTTTTGGACATTCACAATTACTACACTTCTCTTACCCCTCCTTTAACACTGCTGCTGATGTCACTCACCTTCAAAGATACCTTTGGACAGGTTTCCAACATGTAAACTCTGTGGCAGGTGCAATAATTGTGTAACACTGTAATAGCAATACATAGGCAGGTAGGGGGTTGAAACTCAGTATTAGTAAGTGTGTGTGTGTTATCAGTATCCTGTGTGTGTTGAGTGATTGTGTAATGACAGGATCCATTGCAGTGTGGGTTTTGCTACATTATTATATTGAGGACCTATATGTCCCAATGTCAACTTGACAAGGCCAACAGTTTTCAAACACTGTAGAGGTTATTGTAGACAATCCACAGCCATAAATATCTACTGTCATGTGCAATTACTATGTGACAGCATGGATTAGTAAACAATATAGTTAACAGTTATAATACCCAGATACTACTCTCCACCCATGGATCATACACAAACATGCTTGGTTCTTTCTATCTTCCTTTCTTCCTTTCTCTCTGTATCTCTCTCTCTCTCTCTCTCACTATCTCTCTCCCTCTCTGGTAATGTGGAAAAATACATCTGTTTTGCTTAGGCAGCAGCTTGATTTTTGTAGGTAATGCTCATGATCAGCTGATGGCCTGTGCACGAATTGGAGTCTCCCACTTGCTAATTGCATGTGGAACAGTTGGGTATCATTCCTATAGCCAACTGCATGAAAACACACTCATATAACTAAGCAGTTAATGTGGGTGCTGGCCCTTTTCCTTCACTGTGAGCAGGACTTCATGTGGGTGTCTGACAAACATCATCACAGAGGGTAGTTGAAAATACCTCTTGCAACAAACACTGTGGAGATAGGCCTACAAACAGGAGGGGGATGTTCCAGACATGGGGACAAAATGTAAGTATTACTGTTCTACATTTGAAGTAATGTTGGTTTAACAGGGTTTGTGTGGATATGGCTGTTCTGAATGATTTAAAGTCTGGCATGACAGTGTTATGTGGCTGAGGAAACTCTCACCTCTAGCGCTATCTGCAGACTGGCCAGAGTTTGGAGTCTTAGATGTGGTGTGTTACTCACACATGTTCTGTCTTTAAAAATGCAGTAGCATACTCTGATGATTGCAGTCAGTAAATGGTGACACCCATGTGTGTTACTGACTTCATATCCCTCAGAAGAGATATTTCACAACAAGCCCTGTTACACCAGCAATTTTCTCAGTTTATCACAGCAGTATGTCAATACTGGCCCTGTGTTTGTGCCTCTGTCCCCCAAATATGCCACCATTTGTCCATATGTCATGCAGTAAGTGTGTGTTGACATCATTCCTGATAACAAGCCAGTGATATATCAGACTGCCAGACATGATATGTATAGGAGGTCTTATATTTGAGGACAAAACCTGGACATTCTGTTGTAGTCTGTACAGTAATGAGGTATGTGTACTTATGGTGATTGTTGTCAGAGTGTCAGTATTGTGTAGCAGTGTATTGTGAATATGTTACTTGGCCTGTGTGCAGACTGTGGTAGATGTCAGTGTTCTTGGTCCTGTTCTATCTGATGTTGCATGCTGCTCCAGTTTTTGGTACCCCATCAGAGTATACGTTTATAGGGCCAGACTGAGACATGTCCCATACCACATCCAGGTTTCAGACCACACTGTGAATTGGGCCAGTATATGTAGGGTTATTGTGTAAGTGGCAAATATGAGGATGGTTTTGTTCACACAGTCCATATACTGTACTATTAATTAGGCTTACCATAATGTGACTGTGACTGTGTTGAGATTGGGTGTGGGTATGCACTTTCACACTGGTGACTGTTATTCTGTGTTGTTACATGCCTGTAGTGCCTGTTATATTTGCCGTTGCATGTGTATTCCCCCATAGGAAACTTGTGTTAGTGTTGTGGCAGTCTGCGTGTAGTTTTCACAGTGTTTGATGACATGCCTAGCAGCTTAGTGTATTTACCTAGTGTGATGTTATGTCCAGATATTTGTCAAATGTACTGTTGCCTGGCCACCATAAGTGTTGTGTATTTCTGAAAAAGCAGTGGGATGCTGTGAAGATGTATGTCACTAACTAGTGGGAAGTATGTGGGCTTGGGACCTCTGCTCCTCCAGTTAATATGTATTAGGACAGACAGGAGGGTGTGAATGCATGAACTGTGTGAGCTTATCTACTCCAACATTTGTGATTTATCCCCATTTTCATGGCTGTAAACATCCCCTTTGTCAGGCTTGGAGTACACATCTTGCACTAAGGAGTTCTGTGTATACCTATGGACTGACCAGATTGTTTCAGACTGTCCACGTTTATTGGTCATATGTCTGTTGTATTCAACAGGATCATTACTGTTATTTGTGTGGTACTTCACTATGTGATATTATGATGTTTGTCAGTAACTGATGGCATGCATGTCAGTTTCACAAGAACCTTCCTACACAACTTGTTTGTTGACATAACCCCTGTTACTGTAGCAACATTCTACATTTATAACTGGAATACTTACATTACATTCCCTTGCACTAAGAGGATGTGAGTTATGTTGCTGAGGTATGACTCCGCTACATGTTATGGGTATATGTTATTTATATATATATATATATATATATATATATATATATATATATATATATGTATATATATATATATATATATATATATGTGTGTGTGTGTGTGTGTGTGTGTGTGTGTGTGTGTGTGTGTGTGTGTGTGTGTGTGTGTGTGTGTGTGTGTGTGTATGTGTATGTGCATGTAAACATATATCTACATATGTATATATATATATATCTATATATATATATATATATATATATATATATATATATATATATCCATATATATATCCATATCTTTATGTGTAAACATGAAAACATGAATGTTGTATATACCTTCTCAGATGTATACCACCATATTTATCTGATATGTGTATATTTAGATATAAAAACATGACTGATTCAACACTATTTTCACTAACAAGTAGTAAACAATTATAGTAGTCAAAGCAGTTGTTCATTACTATTCAGTACGTGTATTGAATTATATATTTGAAAAAGCAACAAAAATTTTACAGCTCAGATTTCTTAGTGGTTAAGTGCTGTGACTGTAGTTTAGAGGGTCCTGAGTTCAAGACTTGCAAGGGCTGTTTATTTTGTTGCTAGGCAGAACAAGGACTGTTGTATACAGAGTGGTTAAGGCAGTTTTGAGCAGCTTTAAGCGGGTTTGTATGGGTTTGTGTGATGGTAAGCAGTGCTACTGTACAGTTAAATGAAAAGGCACTTACACCATGTGGGCTTCACTTACCAGTGAGCAAATCTGCTTAGCATTTACATTTAAGCAATGCTTACACCTGCTGAGCATAGCTCAGCCCTAGTAACCAGTGATCACATTCCAACCTGATAAAATAGCAGGGTAATGACATCTTTATTAAGTGTATTTAATTCCATGTACATAACATGCTTCTATGTGCTGTCATTACAATAGCAAGGGGTGTGAGTATACTGTATGGGACACCTGATTATACATGGCTAGTACCACAGTCTTTTCTCTTTGTATGTGTTTCATACATGGGTAGTATCCCAAGTTATCTGCAGTCTCACTTGCATGTATTGTATCATTACTTTACTACTTTTAACAGTGCTTTTCCAAGTAAGAGTAGATTGCAGATTGTAGTACTGGAACCATACACCCCTGCATGCAAATCTGGACTCTGAGTACTGACTATTTTGTTCTTGGTGTGTGAGCTGTATGTTTTTAAGTGTCGCCTACTGGATATTGATCTGATATGTTGATATTAACTGTAGACTACTATGTGTTCAGGACATATCATTGGGGACTGCTGTCATATAGTAATGGCATACCTATCAATGTCAGAAATCTATCTGTCAAAACATTCATCCTGATGCATAACCTGTTGGCTAGCTCATTTCTGTCTGTGCTCTGTACAGATGTGCAGATGTCAGGTATCTATCTTGGCTGCTTACAGGCAATCTCTGATTGACTGACACTGACATGTCTGCCCAGCTGTGCTATGAATGCCACATCTAGGAAACCCCACCCTGTATGCAAAACATGCAATGGCTACCTCAAGCAGACTACCAAAGCAACAGAACATTCTTGGGTACAGGTCTCTAACACAGACACTGACCATGTTATATAATATATGTTGCTTGCATGTCAATTGGAGCACCTCACTGGCCCTCTGCAAGAGAAAACCAGATGATTGGATGTTAAATTTTACTGTCACCCTGGGGATCACCCAAGTGGCATCGGTTGATAGATGGCCTGCTGACAAATGTCAGGTAGCATGATACCAGTGTACCCACATACCCTACTCTTCTCACCTCTTCATGGACATCAGCCTGGAACACATAGAGGAACACCTGCACATATGGACCACAGTACTGACAAATTTGTCAGTGTGCATTACTGTGAATAACAGTGTCTGTGTGTTTGTAAACTTGTAGTTGAAAATACTCTGAGGGCCTTCTCACACACTACACCCCCCCATTGTTATACTTAGAAATGGCTGCTGCTGTGATTGACATTAAATGTACCTTATTACACTCTTAACCCTATGGGCAACCTGGAGTTTGCAGTAACAGCATAACACTGTTATACAAATGGGTAGATAGGAGTGGGCTACCCTCTGAGTCCTGACAAATGTGAGTATGTGTGTGTGAGTACGTGTGTGCAATTGTGTGTAAGTATGCATATTTGTAGGAGACAGCATTCTGAGGCCAAATTCTCCAAATTCAATAAACTTTGACATACATTATAAGGAATGGTGATGTTGCTGACATTAGGAGAGCCATGACAAACCCTCACCCTACTATCCCTGTGGCATGTGCAATAAATGCATATCCCTGTAGTAGCACTGATTAAATAGACAAGAGTTTATATTGCAGTCCTGGTCAATGTGTGATTGTGGGTATGTCAGAGCATTATCATGGGTTTCAGTTAGTATAATATCCAATGTGGGGTGTGGGTGCTGGGTATACTGTCTTTATACCATGGTACCCCCAGTACATGTCCCAAGGTCAACTGTATGTGGACCGCTGTCACCATCAACCATACAGGTAACTGATTACACTATCCAGCCCAATTAAGCATGTGCTGTGTGCAAAAACTCCGTAACAGTATGGAATCACTGACAAGGTAGTTAGCACTGCTAAAGCCAGGTCTGTCAAATGTGTCTATGACTGTATGTGTTTGTCAATGTGTATATGACAGTATATCATACTATGTATTGTTCAATAACACCTAGTACATCCCCTATTACCATACTGTACAAGGACTGGTGATACTCTTCACTTAACAGGAAACTCGGGACACACCTCAAAAAAAGCTCTGTGGTGTGTGTAATTAAGGCCAAACACATTAGTAGCAATAAGTACATAGGTAGGGGTTCTACTCTCAGTGTTGCCAAGTAAGTGTGTCTGTATGTGAAGGGACCTACTTCAGTTTGCAGAAAATATATGTCCCAAGATATCATTTGTCCGAGAACTAACTGGCAAAAGGTAACATTTCAAAGCAATCATCTTGTGAAAATGCATTCCATCAATACTAGTAATGGATGTGTAAATGTCCTCTTCCCCACTGTACAGCTGTACAGTGATATTGGAGTTTGTATATATAGTTGGGGTGTGGTTGTTGTGGGCACAGCCACCCACATTGGGACTATTGTTGTGAGTATCCCCCTGCTTAGTGTGCTGTTATACTGTACAGTTTATGTTAATAGGTTAAGTAGTTATTAATCATACTATATGTGGTTCTACATGACTACACACCTTCCAAAGTGGGGGGCTGTGCCACCCACACCAGCACACCTATGTTTACCAACTCAAAGAATGCACAACATTAAGGAAGAGGACATATACCCTGCCAGTACCATTGTCAATGACATTAAACTGTTGGACTGATTATTTACTGATGTGATGTTTTGTCACTTTGGTCTTGGTGGAATTACATAGACCAAAATTAGTTCACTGAACAATTAAGTACATCCATGTGAACAGTATTCTCAGTGTATTGCATCAACACCAAAGCCTCTTTGTGTGTGTTATTCACAAACATTTGCTGTGTGCCACCCAATACACTTACCATTGTCCTCTATAGAAGAGCTGCTTACATCAGCCACCATGCACTCACCTATCTACACTCCTCAGACCTATCAGACATGTGGCACATGCAGTAATGGTTATACAGACCTGTTACTTGTTTTCAGCTGTACCCGGGATATGACATAGTCAATGTGTCACCAAAGTGCCATGCCCCTTGTAGGAAAGGACAACAAACCAACATCCTGCTGACACAGACACCTAGAACACAAACAGAATACATTATGGAGACCACAATCAGTCAGTGTTAATATTAGCTATAATGCATCATGGCTGGAGAGCTACGCACCCTGACATATAAGCATTAATCATTCCAGCTAAAAACATGTTAAACAGCATTACATTGCTAAACCTTAGTACATTCACCCTCTGCATCAGAACCATATTAGCATGTCCCTGCATCGATGGTATGGATGACAGTGATACGGCAGAGGAATCATCGTATGCACAGGATGTGTTGTGGGTTTGCCACAGGCCTAGGCTGAGCTGTTTGGTTGACATCATGTTTGTGGGTTAGGGGGTTCTTTATTAAATGGGCTGTGTAGAGGTGGTGTGTGTAGGTATGGAGGTGCCCTAGCTGTTTTGGTGATGTGTGTGTGTGTGTGTGTGTGTGTGTGTGTGTGTGTGTGTGTGTGTGTGTGTGTGTGTGTGTGCAAACATTTCTGCCATGTGGCTGCCCTATACAGGAGTTTGTTGGACAGCTGCAGACTGTACATGGCAGGGTGTACAGTTCACCATCTCCAGCCACAGACATGGGAACTGTGCCTACCAGGGGGTACATGGGCATTGCCATGTAGAAACCCAGATATGGTACTCTCCCCTGATGATGACAATTGTCCGCTGGATCCGCGTCCCTGTTGGGACTGGCCAGGACCACATGCACATGGTCTGCTGCATTGTGGTGTGGACATCACCCCCTGCAGTGCTTGTGCTGGTACTGCTACTACAGGAGCAGTTGTGAGTTGTTGCATGTCCATGTAGACCTCCACCTGTTGGTGTTGCTGACCTACGTCTATGTGGCTGATGTCCTACTCCCACCACATGCTCTACCATAGACATCATGTGGTCGAGGATTCCCACCATCTCACCTAACCATCTATCCCTGTCCTCTGCAAAATAACGGTGGGCATCTGCATGATCATGGATGATGTCATGTACAGCAGGAAGAGTAGCCCTCTGAAGCCTCAGACTATCTCTGGAGTAATGTCCCGTACATGCCTGTGTTTCCATGACAGCCCAAAACATGCGTCTGGTGACACCTGCTGTGGCACTTCTGCCAGGGGCATGATGGCCAGCAGCCATCCTATGAGCACCCCTGTACATCTGCCTGTTTGGTACCTTGCAGATCATCCGGCTATGGCTGCTGTGTACAGACACACTTGCCATAGTTACCACACTTTCCTGTCCCATGCCACCACCTGCCAACTGTCCCTCATCTATGGCCACTTGTGATGAGGTTTGTATGGGCATTGTGACTGTGTGCGTGGATGGGGTGGATAAAAGTGGGATGTCAACTAATGGCACAGATTCAGCCCCTGATAACCCTGCCTGTGCCTCACTATGCCTATCATCTTTGTCAGACTCTGTATGGACACTATCATCAGTTTGCCTGCAGGAGGGACCCTGACCCAACTTGCCACCTGTGAGGGGCAGACAAGAAACGTAAATTAAGACCTGTATATTATGGTTTACTTCTACACACACACACACACACACACACACACACACACACACACACACACACACACACGCACACACTTACAGGTGAGGTGGCACAAAGCTATTACACAGACCTCTCATTACCCAACAGTCAACATGGCACTCAAGAGCATGCACTGCAGCTATACTCAATCTTGTTACCAACATTATACATCTCTGTGATGCATGAGTTGTGTTAGTAGGTGATGCACCTTCCCCTGGAACACACTGCACCCATGTACACAATATTGCTGTGCACCTGTACAGCACATTGTAATGTACTGTGCACCATACCTCACAAGTGTACACACCATTGCTGAATATGTATATGTGTGGCAGTTATGTTTGCTCTGTTGCTCACAGCCCCTATGTGTTTGTCTGACACATACCTGTGATGATATGAGGTTTGATGTCAGTAATTAATGTCTGTCCTTTGATTTGCAGATTTCATCAGCAGTGTGTGCATGTGCAATGAAATCCAGTTACACTGACAACCTTCAAAGCTTAATGTGGATATGAGGAGTGTACACACCCTTGTTGACATGCCAGCCTCTCCTATGATATGCAGTGGGGCCACACTACTGCATTTGTTAACATTACACACACCTGATATGTGACATATGACCTGTGCAATCTAATGCAGTATCAAACAAAAGTGTTAGTCATGCAAATGCTGAATGAGATGCATACAATATGTGGTTTGCATAAGTGTGCACACCCTTAACACAATGGTTTGTTGAAGCACATGTTAAGTGAACTACAGCAGGCACTATTCCTGGAAGGGGTATACTAGCATGGCCCATCTTCACTTGCCATTATTTGGTCACTCTGCCCTACAGATGCCCCCCAATTCTGCCAGATTGCAAGGTCAGATCATGTGCACAGCCCTTGGAGGTCACACAGTGGCTTCACTATTGCTGTAGAGTCAGGATTATGTCTGGCACAATTCATAACCTTCACTATGTTCAGATACAGCCATTCTTACCAAGCTTTGGATGTATGTTTCAGTTCACTGTTGTGTTTCAAGCCATCACCCCTCCCCATCCTCAGCCTTATTGCAGATGCTTGACAACTATGGGCCACACACAAGTGTTATTTTGCAGTGTTCCAAATTCCAAACCCCATGTCTACCGGCTTAGTTCCAGCTAATGAACAACAAACCTAGAGGTGTACACTGGTACTAACAAGCTAAATATTGGGGATGGTGGCCCTTGGGTGGACTGAGGTTTTGTTTGTGCACCACATGTTTCTTTATGAATACTGTATGTAGGTTTGAGCCTTGGTCTCATGACACCATTACACATTGCAACACATGTCTTTGGGAGACCTGATGTTATGCTTATGCTACCTGTAGAGAGCCTTGGATGATGTACCATGTGGGACAACTCTTCCATCTGATTACCATAACCCATAGGCCACACTTATGCAGAATCCAGGCAATTGTTGGCACAGGTACTGCACAGGCAGCACTTGCTAGATATTCCTGCAAGTCCCACAGTGTTGCTGCATGTTTCTGGGAAGCCTCCATGACCAGTTTGCAACATGTTTTGTCATCTGTTTTGGATGGGCATCTGTTTTTTTTTCTACATCAATGGTGTCCCATACTTCATACACACATACATGACTGTCTGCACTGTTTGCAATGGTATATGCAATGGTAAGGTAAGGCTACTTTACCCACTCCTGATTGCTACCTTTTGGATATGGGATCCATTTCTTGGTTTGTAAGATGTGTGCAAGCCATGGCTGCCTCTGTTGCAGGTGAGTAGGCAAATGTCATTGACATACTTCTTGGACAGCAGACCATGACTTGGTGTGACATTGAGGCCCTGTACTTGATGGAAGGTGTGTACTCAAGATGAATGAATGCTGTCAGTACATCACAAGCTGCTTCCAAAATATGTTATTTATAGTGTGTGGACACATATGCTTCCAGTGATTGTTAAGGTATGTATTCCCCATATTTGTTGTCCTAACATAGGATTCCATTTTACACATTCATTGCTCATGTTAGGATCCTATTACAGGTTGTAAAAGGTGTGGAATGCGGTATTGTGATTTGACGTTGTTTATATCAGGAAAAGTTGCCATTGTAATAGTGGTGTATATACTGTTGTAGCCACTGCATAAGGGTAATGTTTCAGACATGTCCCTACTGTACGCCATTTGTCCCACCATTATGTTCATCTCTGTCCTCACATCTTGCACTGACAGGTTGTTAGGTATACAGCAGGACTCTTACATACCCTTCAGATATGCCACCATGGTGGCTACTGTGATGTAGTGTAGTTAACACAAACAATAAGTGAATATATACAGCATGCATTATGGGTAGGTGTGTTAAATGTGTGCATGGCAAATAGCATGGCCATAACATGGAAGTGTATTGGCAAACCTGAACAAAATGACTCCATACTCACCAGGTACAGGCTACTACCCCAGTTGTATACCAGAGGGACCTAAATAGATTTGAGAGAAAAGTAATGTCAGTAACCACACCTGTGGCATTGGTACAGGGAGGGAGCAGCATTTCAGCACATCCACATTACAAACCTACAGTACTAGAGATTATGCACATATTTTCATTACTACACTGCAGCAACAGACTATCTTATCTGACATATGCATGTAGATACCTTACAGATGAAAATGGATAAGCAACAGTGGTCTAGTAATGTTTCCTGGGGCCCTACATGCACACTCCTCATCCATTGTGTGGGTGGCACCCACCTCCACAATGCTGTCTTCAGCCTGCTGGCTTGTCTGGTGGTCAGGTGACCCAAGGATGTTGAGGAACTTCTCAGCATGTGTCAGTGGGAGCTGGATGGCATGGCCCCCACCTGTGGCTAGCTGGTCCCTCCTAACTGCAGCAGCATGCTGACAGGCATGGCAAATCTGATCTGTGCATCAATGCCGCACCTGTTCATAATTGTGGTTGTGCAGGCTGGCATCATTTACCCTGTGGACAAGCTTGTTCCACAAGGTAGTCCTCTCCTGGAGATCCTGGGCCCTGTGGCTGAAGAGGATGGCATGATGCATGATGATGCACTGGATGATTGCATCATTTTCCAGGTTTGTGAATGTGGCCAGACATTCCCAGAACATTGTACAAGAAAAAAGGTCACAGGTCTAATACAGTTGTTCATGTGCACATCATCAGTGCATATTACTTGCAAATATTCCAGACTATATCATAACGCTGTAAGTTATCATGACTTTGACATCTTGCATTACACTCCTGGTCCTGACCTGTCCAGTTCCCCCAGTGTTGAGCACTTAATGGCATAATCCACTATTTATCATTAATTTCTGTATAGAGGGAGGACAGTGGCCATCTTCCATGTGGATGGTGTGTGGATAGTGACATGTGTGTGTTTGACTGCAGTATGTGATGGAACTGTGAGCACATGCCTGTGTTCATGTAGGAGGCAAACTGTGATGTTCTCATGGCCCATGGAGACTTGCTGATGGTGCCATCAGTCTGCATTATGCCCATGCTCACCACTGATGCAGGCAGGACTGTGGGTGATGTGCATATCCCCCTATATTAGTGTTGTGGACAGGGTGCCACTGTTCCCACCTATCCTGTCTGATGCAGGTTGCCTGTATCCATGGCATGTGTGTATGAGGTGTGCTTTACCCCCAGTACAGGTTGACTTGTGTTACTGGCTCTAAGACTGCATATATATATGTGTAGACATGGTTGCAATTGGCCTTGGTGGTTTGGATGTCTGATTTCGTGTCATAGTCAGCCTTACAAGCAGTCACCTTTGAACCTACATGATTGCTCAGATAGAAGTGAACTTGCTTCCAAGTTGTGGTCTGCACCTATGTGTCCCTGTACAACCACTATAGCAACCTATTATGTGCTTTGTGTATTGGTGCTGTCCACCAAGGGGGATTACTCTGTCGTTGGTGGAGGATGGCTGTACAGGTAAGGTACTGCTGATTCCATATAGCTACAGTGGATATGAAGTGTACACATCCCTATTACAATGTATGGTACTTATGCAATTGGAACATGACCCACAGAAAAGCACATGTCAGCACAATCCACACCTGTGATGTGTCCTATAGCCTGCTCAGTTCAATAGGGAACATAACCTGTCCTGTGGAAACATATGGAAATGAATACTCAGTACAGTAAGGCAGCTGAATGTGTGTGCACACCCTTACACTGATATGTTGTGAAAACACCTGCTGAGATGATTACAGCATCCATTTGTCTTGGATTGTACTCTAACGTCATATCACATCTTCACTTGACAATGGTTGCTCACCTTCCATGAAACAGCTTTGCTTCTTTTTTAATAGAATTGTACAGGATATTGGTCACATTTGAGGTGAGAAACATTTTGACATGAATTTCTGTGGTCTCATTGGCATACAGCAATCAGACATGGCATTCCAACAGGGGTGTATACACTTTGATATCCAGTGTATATGGGTGTTGATATAGCTGTTAGTGGTAGGTATGGACAGTGGGTCATAACACAGTTGCACACTTCTCTGATTACTACGTGATAAGTATGCCTACTGTAGTACCCATATCAGTGTCATGGCAATGCAAGAATCGGAAAAGTACACATTTTATTTTGGTGCATGCAGTGGCAGTAATATGACACATGTGCAACATGCACATCCTATTTTCCGGACTGCTTGTGACCCATGCTATTACTTCTGTGCCTTTCAGCTGAACATACGCATACTTACAGATGCTCAGGGGATACCTGGTACACATTTGTGTTCTATGTCATTATGGCACACTGTATTTACAATCTTGCAGCTCAATCATATGTTTCAAACTGTTATACCAGGACTTCTGGTCATTGGTCCACATCACTGTGTGACAAAACAAGGAAGTCAATTTTGATAAAGTATTAATATAGCTGCCATAACACAAGTATATGTGTAAGTGACTACAGATATCTGTCACAACTGTGAACGATGTCCAGAAGAACACTGTACAGTTAAATGTTATTAATTCAATATATCACATGCAGTTTAACACACACATCTGCAACAGTGCTTTACTATGCTCATGCCCTTTATCGGTATCCTAGATTTACAATACAAACATGTATAATACTCATATTCAGAGGTAACATATGGATATGGGTAACATTACATTAAATGGCCTAGCAGTGGCAAAGACACGACTGTTTGACAGACACTCTAGTGGTTGCCATATGTGAGCTGTCCTTTCCCAGGGTGTGTCAGGCTCCTCAGCTGTGACCCAACCTATCCACCTCTTAGAGCATCACATGTGGGCAAAGCCTAACATTGGGGGGGTATAAGGACAGATCGTATATATGCCTATTACAAACCTATGAAGTTTGTAGCATGATACATCTCGCATTAACATGAATGTTCTGAAGGTGGTGGGGTCTGAAACTCATGTGCGTGTCATGACTTCATTACTTCCATCTCCAACTATTTGCCAGACTAATACAGATGTCTGGAGGAACATAACAAACTCCATGATGGCGATATAGTGACATTCTGTGAAGATCTGCACAGTTGACAGGAATGGCCCACTGCAGATAGAGCCAGATGTTATGTCCATAAGATTGGTTCAGCAGGACATCATTACAGCAAGTATTGATGGCACATATACATCTTTCATAATTATCTATCCCATTATTACAGACCAAGTACTACATTCAATTACATGCTTACATGTTTCACATATCTGGTTTATCTTCAGGTTCCTTCTTTGTACAGGATGTCTTCTTGTTTCTTATTTCTTATTTTGAGGTTTTGTTTATGTGTTTTTTTTTTGGTTTCTCTCTCTCTCTCTCTTTCTCCACTACTGGGATCGAGCCTGTTTGAATAGGTTGAAGCATGGCTTTTGTAGGTGATGCTCATGTTCAGGTGATGGCCTCTGCACCAATTGCTGTTCCTCACTTGCTAATTGTATGCAGGCAGCTGTGCTGTTCTTCCAATAGCCAGTGTCATAGCAACCGACTACTATAAATAACTACATCATGTGGGCGTTGTCCCTTTACCTTTCCTGTATGAAAGACATGATTCATGTGTGGGGGCAGCAGTGTTACAGACAGCAGGTAGGAATACCTTTTACAACAGGACTTGTGGACACAGGCCAACTACATGTTTGTATAAGGTTCCAGACCTAGGGACAGTGTGTGAGTATTGCTGTTATATGCATTGAATACTGCTAGTTTTACTGGGTTTGCGTGTACATGCTAGTTTTGCATGGAATGCAATCTGTCTGTATAGATCTCAACTGTGGGCTTTTCCACATGATGGCCAGAGGACTGGCTGTTATGTTTTGTCTGTCCCCCACACAGGTCTTGTCCATGACATATCAGTGGCATTCTGATTGCTATCAGTACATGGCAGCATCCATTTGTGTTTCTGACTTCATATTCTTGAGTAAGGGTATGTTGCACCAATCTTGTAAATCCAGAAACTTTCACAGTGTATAATAGCAATATTTTAAATATGACCCTGTGTTTCAGCCTTTGTCCTCCATCTATATACCAAGCATTGTCCAGATGCCATGCAGTAAGAGGTTGATAGGTATGGTCTATCATTATTTAGTGCTGACATTCCTACTATCATTCCAATGATGTTGTGGACTCCCACACAAGTTGTGGGGTAGGGTCAATATATATGAGGGCTACAATGGGACAAAACATGTGTGACCCTATATAGTCTGGAGGTCAGTGTATAGAGAACACTGTTATATGCCCTTGTAAGACATTTTATGGGGGAGTGGTATTAAATGTTTTTAACCTAGGCTGTTACAACATGTAAAGAATATCAGTAATAAGAAACATAAAGGTATATGGCTGTACATTTTCATATGTTTCACCATGGGAACAGTTGAGGGCTAGAGCTTACTGTCTTGCAGACAGTTCTGTTAGTCAGTGTGATAGTGACATTTTAAGTTAAGCACTGTTATGTAACATATATTTACATTGCGCAACTGATACTTTTCCCCCTAGGGGGGCTGACTACAGAGTGTATTTGGAGGCTGTTGAACTACATCTGTAATTTAGTGATGATTGATTGTTATCTGCAAGGCAAGTGTGATTTTTACTTTTGTCACTGCGAGTCACCAATAAGAGGGTCGAAGGTGTTTAATGTAGAATCCACAGCACAACGTAACAACAGCAAGGAAACAGCAAAACACAGCAATTAAACACTTGTAGTTGCAAATAGCGTTTTCGTATTCCTTCATCAGAATGATGTAGCTTGTGCCTCTCATTGCCTTATATACCAGATACAATTGGTAACCTAATTGAAAAATTGATTTAATTGGATTCTAGCCATCAAACATTTAAAATTTAGTTAAATATCAGTGTTTAATAACTGGGGTACAATTAAAAACAAAGTTAAAAACAAGTTAAAAACTTCCGTAAAACAATCATACAAATGTATGTACATATGCGTACAGTTGTATAAATGTCATCAAGACATTATACTAATAGTTTTAAAATTATGTAAATATATATATGATGATAACTACAAAAAATGAACCCATGATGAATAGTTATGAAATTCACAATTTTGCCTGTCTTAATTTTAAGACAGGTTTTAAAGAAACCATATCATTTAGACTTGGAGGACTAGATGCCTCTAACCAAATTTGCCAATACAGTTCACGATATTCAAGACGTGTTTCCCACATATCACCTCTCACATCTTTATCCACAATTTCTAAAACAAAAAATGTATACTTAGCTCCTTTGCAATCTAAAGTATGCTTATACAATGCATTGTTAATATTTTCCCTGGTGATTTCATAACAGTGTTCATAAATTCGGTTTTTAAGTTTCCTTTCGGTCTTGCCTACATAAAAAGAATCACATAATTTGCATAAAGCCAAATAGACAAGACCGTAGGTATGACAATTTGCATAACAATTACTGGTTAGTCTTTTGTTTCTGCTAACCAATTCTATACAGGAAGCATTTACCAAGTAATTACACTGGGAACAAAACCCACATTTGTATGTACCGAATTTCCTCAACTTGTTAGTAAAAGTATTTTTACTACTGGATTCAAAAAGATTCTTGAAATTCATATCCTTCCTGTATGTAAAACTCAAAGGACTATTTAAGACAGGCAGAATTGTGAATTTCATAACTATTCATCATGGGTTCATTTTTTGTAGTTATCATCATATATATATTTACATAATTTTAAAACTATTAGTATAATGTCTTGATGACATTTATACAACTGTACACATATGTACATACATTTGTATGATTGTTTCACGGAAGTTTTTAACTTGTTTTTAACTTTGTTTTTAATTGTACCCCAGTTATTAAACACTGATATTTAACTAAATTTTAAATGTTTGATGGCTAGAATCCAATTAAATCAATTTTTCAATTAGGTTACCAATTGTATCTGGTATATAAGGCAGTGAGAGGCACAAGCTACATCATTCTGATGAAGGAATACGAAAACGTTATTTGCAATTACAAGCGTTTAATTGCTGTGTTTTGCTGTTTCCTTGCTGTTGTTACGTTGTGCTGTGGATTCTACATTAAACACCTTCGACCCTCTTATTGGTGACTCGCAGTGAATTTTTGGTGTTCTAGTTTCAACTTCACTGGTTTGGTT
>NC_056736.1:170372991-170402991 GCF_019279795.1 Protopterus annectens
GATGAGAGTGGGATATTTGGGAAGGATAGTAGATATATTTGGGGAGGTAGGTTGGGTAGGAAGACAGACAAGACAGACAATACAGCATACAATGGCAGTATATGACACATGTGGTGGGTAAGCACCTTGGACAGGGAGGTGTGTTTGGAAATCGGAAGCCCATGAGCCCTCAAATGGAAACAGTGGGACTGAAGTCCCAACCCATGGTCAGTCACCACTACACCTTCATGGCACAGAAGGTGGCTGTGCTGGGGCTGAGCAGGAGGGGCAGGCTGACCCTCTAATTGCACCAAGGGGCCCTCAAGCTGGTGTGGCAGATCCCCAAACTCCTTTCAGAGCTTGCTAAGCATCAAACCCCGGACCTGGCTTCAGGTGACAGGATCCTGTCCATGCTAACTGCTGGGGAGGACGAGCCTCATCCCCTGAGGCAGTTCCACCCAAAGGTTTTGCAGGACCGGCAGACAAGGAGGTCCTGGGGTGTGTCCCAGATATGCTGCCGCCCGGTCCCATGGCCATATAAGGTCGGAGAGGTGGGTCCACTGGGACCGGCCTTTTCAAGTGTGCTATGGTGTTACAGTTTTAGAACATATGTGGGTTAGTCATAATAGTCAACACAATCCAGGATTAATTATAAGAGCATGCATAGATTTTCCCATTAACCCAAAACAACAGATTTGGAACAGTTGCATAGCAAACAGAACACATGCATATATGGCATCACAGTAGCCATTACAACAGCATGCAGGTTACATTGATAGCAACAGGCCACTAGTGATAGTATTTCAACATGGAAAATTAATAGAAACACATTTCAATATTTGTTGAACAATAGATCATATGTCCCAACAGTAGGTTTGGTGTAAAACATACCCATTGGTTTGTGTGTTTAGATATTTGTTGCAGATATGGTGGGGAGGAGAGAGATGTCAGTTAACAACTTGTATATCCTTGCAGTACTCACAACTTTAATGATCATTGCTCTAATCATTACTCTACAGGTATTATTACAACACCCTATGGCCTTGGTTTGGGCAGTGGTATGTTTGCACACTCTGTATACTTCAACTGTCTTATAGCTAAATTCTACTTCTTTTACCTGGTAGACCTGTGGAGGGAATGTTTGTTAATGCTACCTGACTGTTTCTACACATATTCCCAGATTACTACTTATAATTCAGCACATACCTCTCAACCTCTTAATGCAAACAATCTGTACAAAGCTTGACAAACTGGTGGTACAAATAGGGACATATTTTAAATATTGCTCTTATAAATGTTTAGAAAGTTGCTAGAGTAAGAGGATTTGTTTTAATATACATTTTCTGAAGGATCTGAAATCTGAAACTCAAGTGTATGTCATTATTTAGTGACTACAATCCTGAGATCATCCCAGTGATTTGCCAGGAAAATAGAGGAACAGGCCAAAAATATGAGGCATAAATCTGGACATTCTGCAGTAATCTCTACAGCTGAGAGGTATGATTATGCATACAGCTTACTACCACTCCTGGGATTTGAACCATGGGTGTGTGTGCTAAAAATGCAACAATTTGCATTTCATCAGAGTGAGCTATTTAGAAAGTACTGGCTCTTCCTTCAGTGTTTTCTGTCTAAGTCTCTTTTGGTTGTATAATCTGACCTTGTAATTACAGCATTCTTATACTGACATTTCTAGACATATTTTTATGTAGCACAGTGTGAGAAACAGTTGACACAACAGTACTATTCACATACCAGGTCTTGGTGTATGCAACATGTGAGGCCATTCAATACCAGAGTAAACACAATCAGTCCAGGATTTAGAACTTTATTGCCAGGCAGTTACACTTTTATTTAAATATGACCTATAAGGGACTATTACTGTCATATAGTCTGGTTTATTTAGTGGAAACCATGCACATTTTGTATAGTGCCAGGTGACATTTTGCTCCTTTATATTTATTTGGTATGACTACTACAAGCAGGATTGTTACTCACCAGCTTCGCAATGCAGCCTTTGCAACCTGCTGGCATGGGCTTCCTGGTTCACAGCCCACTCAGCTGCAGCTGTAATGAAAATAGAAAAAAAATGTATGCATACCTACCATCACCTACACAGGCTGGACTTTGGTAAACAATTATTGCTATGAATACTTACACACTGCTGGGAGATCTCCCCTGTCTCTTGCTTCTTAGACCCACTGTTCCAAGAGCTCCCTCTTCCTCCATTTCAAGTCGATATAGTGGTGCCAGACCTGCAAACCTAATCTGAGGGATACCAGTGGCACTGGTGAGATCACAGGTGAGACTTTCCCAGACGTCTGCTTTATATTGGGAGCCCTGGTACTGGTCCTGCAGCAGACTCATGTCATGTTTTTTTACCAGGAGTCCTACCATGACCTTGGACTCCTGTATGCCCCAGCGCTGTGCCTGGAAGCACATACCCTCTTCACCACCTGCCATACTGCTTACAGTGGAGAGCTACAACCAATTATGAGCTGTATTCCTGCCTGAGGGGTTTAAATATGCCTGATTTCCCACCCTTTGCCATGATTGGATGGTTATGAAAATACTGAGCTAAGCTAAGCTACGGGCAAACCTGCTTAGCTAAGGTTGGCAGTGCTTAAAGGGGCAGGTTCAGAATTGCTTACCAATGGGCAAATCCACTTAGCTGGGCTATCCATTTCTTAGTATTCATATGTACACAATGCTTACACCTGGTCAACATAGCTGTGCAATGCTTAGCATTGCTTATGTTTTATTATATTGGTCTACCACCTATATCGTATTTATTCATCATTCATTACATAATATAGATTTATTTACCTTCCCTGACATCCCCCAGTGTGCTGTGATTGATTTATTCTTGTGTGACCGTGTCTGTTTTACAGCATACATACATATGCATGGCGTGCTGCCATGCAAGAATAACTTATTCCTGCATGTCTGCTTGCTGAATTTAGGGTTTGGAGAATAAAAAAAAAAAAAAGAAGGAATAATATAAGGATATTCTTATTCTTGAAAAAATGGAAGGAAGTGATATTGAGAGGTTCATTACTACATGGTTTCCTTCAACTGTTAAACTTCAGGAAGAACTATGGTGTAGAAAGTGTACACAGATCAATACAAAGACATACATCATCAAATCCATATGTAGAACTCTGATCAAAATATCGTATCAAGACAAGGAATTAGTCTTGAAAATAGTATGGGCAGGTTCAGCAAAATGCATTGTTTTCATCTTGATTGTGCCTCCAAAATACGTGAAATAGTAGAAAAGAGCTTGGCGGCCATTACTGAAGCTGCCTAAAGAAAATGACATTAAAATTCATATTGTGTAGCCAGCAAGACTGAAACTTTTTTCTTTCTGCAAGCATAACAATGCTTAATGCCCTCACATTTGTACAGAGCATTGCTCCAAGAAGTTAAATTATGGATTGCTCTTATTCATCATTAAACAGAGCTTCTGAAACAAGATATTGGAAAACTGTTATTCTCAAGAAGCCTGAAGTTAGCATTACAGTGAGATCTACAAATGAGAAGAAGAAAATAATTTATGAATTCTTTTTTTTCTATCTTTTCTTTTTTCTTTCTCAGTTTCCACAAGTTGAGCAAAATAATAAATTCCCAGATGTAATTCAGAAATTCTAAATGTTAGATGCAAAAATGAACAGAGAGGTTTCAGAAAGTAAATCAGCAGATACAGAAGTTCTTGGTAGGAATGGAAGTTTTGTTAAAGGTCTTTGCCCCATCTTGGACTGATATTTTTAGAAATCTGTAATGCAACTTTCTAGAATACAAAATAGTCCTTTTCCATTCTAGTGGTGTGAAGGGGCAAGTACCTCAAGTGGCGGTGTTTAGCTATACTGGGGCCTTGTTCAGAAAAGAGGGTGGAAGGATTGTGAAATACACCAATGCATAGATACAGCAGTGGTAATATTGCAGAAATTGTACTGGGCTGTGGTAGTATAATGGACCATCAGTATTTAGAAAAAGCTCCCAGTTTACTGGTTAAGTGTGCATCTTTTCCTCACCTATGGTAATCAATTTTAGGTAGTGTACACAAAGATACAGGCAGTGGTAGAATTGAAGCTCATTTCAATGGCTGCTGAGCTCACTGTCCATAATAGGATGAAGGTTTTGGTAACCGGAGGTGATCTCATTGTTGATTTCCTGTTCTTTTGGATTGAGAGAAGCCTGCTTAGGAGGTTTTGGCATCTAGTTAGAATGTCCCCTAGTTCCTTCCTATGGAAGATGAATCAATCAAAACATACTGGAAAATGTTCTCAGGGCAGACAGAGGATTTACTGGAGAGATGGACTAGACAGTCCAGAGGAGAAGGTTAACACCTGCACCACACCACTCAACACATAGTCCTTCAAAACCCAAACTACCAAAACCCAAACATAGATACACAAAGCACGCACCCAAATTCATCGAGACTCTGAATAAAAATCTGCCCAAGCAACAGAGACCTCTCAAGCTGAAACACAGACAACCACCACCCCCCAACACTACCCAAATTACACATAGCCCACAAAATCAGTGTGCCACTCAACCTCAGCCCATAAGGCAAAACAATGTACCCAACACACTAGTCATAGGTGACTCTATTGTCAGGCACACTGATGCCCCACTCACCAGGCTAAATGAGGAGAAAGTTATTGTCAGCTGCCTGTCAGGTGCCAGGATCTGCCACATAACACATGCACTCAGGTCACTCCACAACAAGTAGAAATATGACTCTGTCATTGCCCATGTTGGTGTGAATGACCTAAAACATACCTCCCTGGATTACATGAAAAGAGACATGGAGGAACTCTCGGATCTTCAAACTCAGGCAGGTATGACCCTAGCCCTGAGTGGCATCCTGCCATCACCCAGAATGATACCACAGTACAAGGACAAAATGATTGACTTCAAGAATTGGCTAAGCTTCTGGTGTCAGTCTAAGGGGATCCAGTATCTGTCTGCCTGGGATGACATGGTCGACAGACCATGATGCTTTGCCAGAGATGGCCTGCACCTGTCGCCCCTGGGATTCTGGATACTGGCTAAGGCTCTTGCCACTCCTATAATGCCTTTTTTAGGCAAGATTCAAATGCTAAATTCGCCACTGTAACAGGTACAAGCAAGCAAACTCTGAGGGTAATGCTATTCAATGCTAGAAGTCTAAACCTCAAAATACACTCACTCAAGGCACTGCTTAAAATGGAGAATATCAACATCTGTGCAGTGACAGAGACCTGGTTTAAGGCTCCAGAGAGCACCGCTGCATTACCAGGCTATAATTCATACCACACCTTTCGGCCACCTAACCTGGACCGAAACACTAAAAGTGGAGGTGTGCCCATATTCATTAAGGATATCCACACGTCCAGACTAGTTGCTCAACATAATGTATCCAAAATTATCCAAGTGCAACTAACACTGGGCAAGACGGCAATCCAGGTTGTAGCTTGTTACAGATCCCCCACCATGCCCCAAGATTCCCACTCTTCATTTCTTAAGATACTGGAAAATATTAATGTACAACCCAATACCTTAATTATGGGTGATTTCAACTACTCCATAATCAACTGGGGGAAACTACTCATGTACCAGCTCATTCGCTCAATGTTTTCTGGAATTCATAAATTCCAGCGCCTTGGATCAGCTTGTCCACACACCCACCAGGGGCAGCAATATCCCGGACCTGGTCATTACCAATATGGGTAACTGGTGTTCCACGCTAGAGGTCAACTCCTCACTGGTCAGATCCGACCACAAGCTAATCACCCTAGACATCCATATCCCACCACCACCCCCCATTAAGGAAACCACTGTCAAAAACTACTCCAAAGACAACTTCATGCTTCTTAAGACAGAAGTGGCAAACTTCACGACACCCATGCAGATGGAAAAATAGAGGTACGACTGCTGAATCTTACACAAATGCACTGTATAAGTACATACATAAGTGCATGGATCGTGCCATCCGCAACAGAACCAAGATGCTATCCTCCAAAAAAAAGAAGCCAATCTGGTGGTCCCCTGTCATAAACAAACTCTACAACAGAAGGAAGAAGCTGTTGCAGAAAAAAGTAAAATCTCAAGAATGGAGGAACAGCCTGGTCAGCCTAAGCAAGAAGCTGAGATCCCTCATAAAATCCTCCAAAGCCAGTTATGAAAATAAAATCACCACTGATTCCAAAGATGACCACAAAGCATTCTACAGCTATGTCAAGAACCTCAATGGCAACACTCAGATCTGCTCTGAGCTACAGCACATTGGCAGTAAATATACAGAACCAACCAATATTGCCAACATCCTGGCAGATAGGTTCAGTACTAACTTTACTCCCTTCTCAGCCTCCAAAAGGTCTATCTTAATACTGGAAGAATGCAAAGCCCCTGTAATCATGGATGAACAAATAAAGACCACACTCTCCAAAGCCAAGAACATAGCATCCATGGGACCAGACAACATCCCAGGCTGCATATTGCGTGAACTAAAGAACGAACTGACACCCCACCTAAGTACCATGTTCAATCATAGCTTCACCTCAGGCTATGTGCCTACTGAATGGTGCACAGCAACGGTTATCCCACTTCACAAAGGGGTGCCACCATGGACCCTGGAAACTACTGCCCCATTAGCCTGATGAGCCTGGTCTGCAAGGCCATGGAACATATCATCTTGGAGCTTATAAACAAAGACATAGGTAACTTCCAAACCCTGGACCCCACTCAGTTTGGGTTTGTAAAAGGTAGATCATGTCTGCTAAACCTGATTGAATTCTTTGAAGCAGTCACTAGAGCTGTAGATGAGGGCAAGGTAGTGCACACAGCCTATCTTGACCTCACCAAGCCTTTTGATACCATCCCTCACTCTGGAATTATAGATAAACTCACTAAACTGGGCATAAATCCCTATGTCACAAGATGGGTGGCCAACTGGCTCATTGACAGAACCCACACAGTAAAAGTAGCGGACTCCAAGTCCGACTTCAAACCAATGATGAGTGGAGTACCACAGGGTTCGGTCCTGGGTCCTCTCCTGTTCAGCATCTACTTCTCTGAAGTGCAGGCCAACACAGAAGGTCTTTGGCCAACAAAGTTTTCAGATGACTGCAAACTGGGAGCCATAATAAAATCACCTAATGATGCAGACATTTTACAAAAGGGCCTCACAGAGACAGATGCTTGGTGTTAAAGTCATAGCCTCAAGCTCAATGCCAAGAAGTTCATTGTCATCCCCTTTGGGAAAAACTTGGTACCCATGAGCTACCACATAGGCAGTAGCTCACTAAACACTAACAGTGTGATAAGAGACCTCGGGACACAGGTGGACAGTAGTCTCTCCTTTGATAACCACATCGCCACAGTAGTCAGGAAATTTTTCTACATGGCACACCTCATCAAAAAAGGGTTCTTCTCTAGAAAAAAGAAGGTCATTGTTCATCTCTACTCATCCCTCATCAAACCCCTTATAGAGTACAATACCCTGTTTGGCATGTATCTCACAAGACACCTACAACAATTGGAAAGGCCACAGAAATACCTCACTAAGAGGATTACCGGTCTCAAACAGATGCCATACGCAGACCATCTCAAAAAACTTCAGTTCTACTCCATCGCATATCACCTACTCAGAGTCGATCTCTGCCTATCAAACAAAGCTATGTCAAACCCGGAGCTGTTGGACATGCTACACTTAAAGAAATCCCAATCTCTCTGAACCACATACTCCAGTGACCTAAACCTTGTCACCACAATAAACAGAACATGCTGGAGGGATAGATGCCTGTCCCAGAAACTTCCCATACTCTGGAACAGACTACCCATTCATGTCAAGCAAAGCTCCTCTTTGGCCCTCTTTACGAAAAATCTTGTTGACTGGATAGGAAATAGAAAATTCACCCCGGGGTTCACTTCTGTGGCACTGCTTGACAGGGGCACAGGAAATTAATTTTCTTGGGTGGCGAAAGCCAGGGAACCTTTTTGGCTAGGCTTATATAGGCCCTAAGGCCAATAGCCTAGTACCTGCCTATGAACCTATGAATCTTAGCTTGCTTACAAATGCCTAAACTCTACCAGAATTAATTAGAAACTGTTGATGATGGTGGAGAAGTGTGGGCTGCCCTTCTGATTTTGTTTGTACTAAAACCCCACTCAAGGGAAAACGACAAACAAATTCTGAGATGGATGTAGCTGTACATGCCCTTCCCATCTCTGATGGAAAATATATAGCTAGTAAGTTAATGTACTTGCAACAGTGCATGTTAAAGAGAGTTGTGAGAGACCAGGTGTGGAAAAATATAATCAGTGTAACTGCAGTATACAGGAAAACATTTTGCCATCTTAGATAGAAGTAGTCTTATTGCAAGATAGCAAAAATTCCAATATTGTAACTACTACCAGCATTAGTAAAGTTATAACAGTAAAGAGCAGCTAGCCAAGTATAAATGTAAGGAGAAAAATGTGTTATTATAGGAAAATAATGTAGCAACAACAGCAAATTTAATGTATGACAGTGAAAAGACCTAACTGCAATATATTGGAAATACATGAGGTTATAGGTGTAGAAGGTAGTAGAATATTTAGTACTGTTGAATACTACTTACTCTTTATAGAAATGATTCAAATCTTGTTTTTATATTTGCACCAAGCCATGATTCAGAAATGTGCCAGAAAAATATGAATTAATTTGTCTCAAAGATACTTATGCTACAATGTGTCTGATTAGGCAGGAGATAAGCAAAGGTACTTGCAGTTTCTACAATAGCTGAAAATGAAATAGATTAACTATTGCAAAACAGGTGATAAGTGCCACAGTAATTAAATCCTGTAATTTTCATGTAAATATCAAATATGTGTTAGGCAGTATATGTAATAGTAGAAATGTCATGTGTTTTGTAAGGCTACCATCGCTGCTGAAGGCTAACTGTTGGATATCAAATACAAATACAAGGTGTTTTGATTACAGAACTGTGTAAACCCAGTGGGATGTGAAAAATGAGCATATTAACAATAACATGACCTTTGAACATCACATATCTACTGTAGTGAGAAAATCATTTTATGTTGCACAACTTAAAAGTAATGGCATAGTATCCAGGACCAAGGAGGTCATAGTTCCACTGTACTCACCACTCATCAGACCAATCATTAAGTTCAAGACACTCTTAGAGAAACCATAGAGGTTTTTCATAAAAAAGAATGCAGGGAGCAACCAACAAGTCCTACGCACACTGTCTCAAAGTCATATCCCTATATTTGGATCTTCTACAGACTGCTGCACAGCAAAACATGCCTAGCCTACAAAGCATCCTCTGATCCCACACAGATAGATTTGTTGCACATCTGTGAAACAAATAGAATCAGAAATACCAATTCTAAGCACCTAAACCTTATTTGTGACATAAGTAGGAGATGCTGGAGGGATAGGTAAGTGTCTTAAAGATTATCCCTTCTCTGGAACAGGGCTACCATCCACATGAAGCAAAGCTCATCCCTTACCTAATTCAAATGTAACTTTAACAAATGGATGTGAAATCACAAATTTACCCCTGGTTTGCCACCTGTGTCACTAATGAACAGGGGCAGTCTGTGAAAACGTGATGTGTGCAAAACTATAGTGTAAACATAAAATTCCTTGAGTTATTGACATGTCAGGTATATTTTGTTAAATTTGGGGTAAGCTTGTCTAGGGTTAAAAGGATTCTTGAGCCAATAGCCTAGTAACCAGCTGTGAACCTATGACCCCAAGGATGGGTCTGCAGTTTAACAGGCAAGCACACATATCCCTGTTTGTTCCAAGACTCAGAAGAAAGTGTCTGGCATGAATGTGTACTTATCATGGATTTCCTCACCACCAGATACTAAAACATTAATGTATAAATTAAAATGTTACTGAGTTATTGCATCACACCTTGCAGCAAGTAAAACAAATCAAGATAAAAACTTATTCTTGTTCAGCAAAGCACAAGAAAATGGTGGACAATGTTAAATAATTGTATTGAATCCATGCATTTTCATGTCATCAACTAAAGCATGAAGAATGTTTATTGTACTGTCACATCCTCTTACTACTATTTTAATATTATTGACTGCATTTTGGAATACTTTAAGTTCTTTTTTTTGGAAAGTTTGGCTACTATGTAGTCCTGGACAAATATCATAACTATTTTTTTGCAGATAGCCTCTACTCCACTAATCAGTGTTTGATCATGGGAATCCCCTCAGCTAAAAGAAATTTGATGATTTATGTTGCAAGTTGTGCTTTACAAGTTTTACAATAAAGCATCTGAAAATTATTTGAAGTGCAGTCATACAGTTCTTATGATTGTTTCTTGAACCATTTTAAAACTTTACATAGGTGTGTGAGTGTGTGTACTTGTATTTTATATTATTTTAGTACATACTCAAGAGGTAAGATTTAAGATATTATTGAAAGTTAACTTCAGTAGTTTTAAAACTGTTTTTATTTTGAAGGTGTGTGAGTTAATATTTCCTGTGCTTCATTTTATGCACTGGCTGAATGTCTCCCACATTCCATGATTTGAACTAAACATTACTCTTCAACATAAAGTTTTATGCAATGTTGTATGATGCATAGTTGTAACTCTGTCAGTATCTCTTTCTCTCTTTCTCATTCCCTCCCTTCTACAATAGTATTGAAGTGTTTTACCAATAACAGCCAGCATTTGTCATTTTTATTGTTCTTCTCATGAACTGCATTCTCTACTAGTGATGGAATATGCCTGGCTGCCATCTCTTCCACAGAGGAACCTTTTACAAAATTTCCAGAGCACTGTGATCTCTCTCTCTCTCTCTCTCACACACACACACACACACACACACACACACACACACACACACACACACACACATACACACAAACACACCTTCTTGCATACATGCACATACACTCCATTTCATATGACCCCTTTTTTTTTCATTTCTTGTTTTCAGTGTTTCTAGTTGTCCACTGTACTTCTATGGATTCCAGCTGCCTTGCTATCTTAATGACATGTGTGAAGGCTGCCAGCCTACCTAGATAGAATTTTGTAGATAATTCTGTCATTTGTAAATATTAATATAAGCCACAGGCTTGTTCTCTTAAATGTAAGAAAATTGTGTTAAATGTTGAACGTCAAAAATGTAACAACAGTGCACTCTGCTAAAAGAAAGCTGATAAGTCAAGCATTGTATGACTGCTTGATCTCAAGCACAGAGTTGTGAGGTCTGGGCCAGCAGATTATTTCTATTGTTTTGAGACCAGAGTTAATTGCTAGATTTTACATATATAATGTTTTTAATTGCTGTGGTTTCCTGACCAGGTGCAAGATCAAAGATATGTTAAACTCTGAGTTTCTGTTAGCCTGGGAAACAGACAAGAATGATGTAATCTAAAATGAGTCAGCAGTGATGTATTATCAGTTTAAAAGACTGTCTCAGAGAGAGAGAGAGAGAGAGAGAGAGCATTTTTGGATTTTGTTTAAAGCTGACAACAACTCACCAGTACTCTGCTTTTGCTCTATATGTAAGTTTATTTAGAACTGTGATTGCTTAGGAAAAGATAGAAAATAGTAAATTGAGTCTAGCTGTTTTATATATTTATGTCAGAACTATTCTACAGTATTATTTTAAGCAGTTTCCTGTGATGTCTGAACTCTTGACTAGCACTAAGAAGTATTGCCTTGTGTTTTTATTATTTATTAGTAAATATTTTTAAAACTTTCAACTGTGGCTGTTTTGTGTAGAGATAATTTAAGCTCTAGAGTACATTGCAAGTATATAGTGATACTGTACAAAGTCACTCCAATAAGCCTTAAAGGTTCTGGTTGCACTTACTAACTGGATAATAATATTGCACAGTAATAATTGAGCACCCTTTGGTAAGGGCCTTTTTAGTAGTTGATATTAGGGGTTCTGGTGGCAGTGGATTACTACCTTATAGCTTGGGCAAAAGCAGCATACCTAGTGAACCTGCGTCAGCCTTCCCCAGGAGTGTCTGTGTGTTTTCAAATAAATCATATATCAAAGTGTGTGTGTGTGTGTGTGTGTGTGTGTGTGTGTGTGTGTGTGTGTGTGTGTGTGTGTGTGTGTGTGTGTGTGTGTGTGTGTGTGTGTGTGTGTGTGTGTGTGTGTGTGTGTGTGTGTGTGTGTGTGTGTGTGTGTGTGTGTGTGTGTGTGTGTGTGAGTGTGTGAGTGTGTGTCAGTTACTTGGGCAGGGACATGAAGCACTGGTTGGACAGTAGGAGTGCTGGGAGGACTTGGCTTGGAAACCTGGCTAAGGACTCCACTCTATAACTGTGCCAGTGAGGAGTCTTACTGGGGATCTGGAGAGAAAGAGAGAAACCAGCCCCAGACTAACTGTGATCTCTATGTGCTCTTAAGGGAATTTGTACATTACTATGTGTGTAATTGTTATCCTCCCCAATGTGGACGCCCCGCACTGTTGCTAGGGGTGAAGATTGAGGCTCTTTGATTACTGGGCCAGTGCACGGGCATTACAACATGCTTAAAGTATTTTTAGATCACAGCAAAGCAGATGGTCTGAAAATCATACTAATCTTTTTCAACTTGGGTCTATGTCTGCAAAATCACACTGCTTTTTATGTTTACTAGTCTCTTTTTTACACCATACAATTCTTGGGAGTGTTATGTTGATCCTTATTGTATCTAACTGCTATTTCATGGACAAATACTCTTTTCCAAACCATTTATCAGATCACAATGAACAGTACAGTATTACACACATTTCACCCTATATATTTGTTTCACTCAATAGTATTTGTAAAGGAAAAATGAGCCCACATCTAATCTTTAATTAAGTTTACTGACTGATGTCAGATTACTATTGTTTGAATTTTAAACTGCAGATCCTCAAAAAAAACTTCACTTGTAGACAGAAATATAGACAGTCTCACATCACCATGTTTCAGTTTGTTCCAAACTTTTCTAAGATTGCTTTTTTCTTTCTTTTCTTTTCTTCTTTACTTACTTTTTTCCTTCTCATTCATACATATTGCTACAGAATGTCTCACCTACACACACACACACACACACACACACACACACACACACACACGCGCGTGCGCCAGCAGACACACGAGTGCAAGCAGTTGCGCACAGATGCACACACACACACACACACACACACACACACACACACACACACACACACACACACACACACACGCGCGTGCGCGCGTGATTTAGTAGTGGCCTAATTGACTCTTGGTATGTATGCTCAGTGAATAAAAGTATATATAGGTTCTGTGTAGGACTGACTTCTCACCCATGACATTTTCTTGCCTTAGACTTGCTGCTTACCATGAGATTATTTGGATTCCCATTACTATGAACTAGACAAGGTAGGTGTTGAAAATAGCTAGATAGATGACTAGATAGATAGATAGATAGATAGATAGCAATTTATCTATCAACTCTATCAGGTTATGATAAGCCAGGTGATGTGTATATTCCAAGAGTAAGGAATGTTCATTTTTTCAATAATTCTCTTTATCCTTCATCTTTATCTATCCCTTTTTCTTTGTCTCTGTCACTAACTTTTCTTTACTTTTGCAAATAAGAATGTGACAGTGAGAAGAAATCCGAACAAAACATTTAATAAATAGGATGATTATAATTTAAACAGATATCTGCTAATGACAAATAATATTTATCCTGCACTTTCTTCTTCTTCATAGTCAGTTTTGGTCATCAAGCTTCCTTAATCAAATACGATGTAAGTCTCTAATTTCACAAGAGATAAAGGCAAGTAAATGTTTAATTTCCAGTCTGATTTGTACAATAAAAACGGAAAACAAAAATAAATCCATTCTTCATTTATAGAGTTCACTTTCAGATGGTACAGATTTTTAAAGTGCTGAAATAAATTTTTAATGCATTTCTTCATGCAGATAACCACAGCACCTTTAGGAGTGCTCATCTAATAATTGCTCTCATATATTGTAAATTGTCAAACTTTGAAAATATATAGATGAACAGTATGTAGTTTGGAAATGCATGTGTGCAGACTATCAAAATACTATAAATAAATACCTGCTCTGGCTTCTAACTACTTGGGACATTTAAACCAAATTTCTTTATAGTCATTTTACTTATTGTTAAGTCACTGATTGTTTCTAATAATACTTTTAATTGCATATTGCTTAATTTCAAGAAACCGAAAATTTTACATTTAATAAGTGCATAAATAGTTCCAAGTTGTACAGAAATGACAATATGATATTAAAACCTGTTCCTGTTTCAGATAACAAATTAGAATGAATATAAACCCTCTGTTAAGACGCATACCCTGGATTTGGAATGTCAGAATTGTGTTCATTAAATCCAATCCAGCTACTTATGTCTTCAACTTGAGTTAGAAATTTACCCTACAAATGTTTTATAAAGACATCAGACATATCAATGAGTGTGACAAGAGTTTAATTAAGCAGTGACTAAATGAGCAGTATCAACTACTTACTAAAGTTTTTGAAGTGATTGTTGGCATCCTAATTACTTTTGTTTCGTCAGAGGGAGAAAATATTTTTTTTTTTTGTGTGTCTTTCGGCTTTTCCCGGTTAGGGGTCGCCACAGCGGAACTCCGGTCCGCTAATGATTGGCAGTAGATTTTTTACGTGCTGAGTTTGCCAGCCTTGATGCACAACCTTCAACAAAGGTACACCCATTCATGCATGTCTCCACACAGAAGATGCTCTAGCTGAGAATCGAACGGCCCAACGTCTTGCTGTGAGGCGACAACGCTACCGCAGCACCACCACCACGCTATGTAAATGATTAATACATATGTTGACACAAGGTGGTACCATTCCCCTGAGGACTGTTATACCTGCCTATCTAGATGCAATTTATAATGGTTGGCAGTGGAGCTGATGGGTTAAGGCAACCAATGTCAGTTTTGTCTTATTGTGTTTGATTCTATCCCACAACTTTCTCATTGGCAATATAAACATAGTTAATTACGCAAAAGATCCTACTTGACTCTCAGAATACAAGAACAGATGCATATAGGAATATTAGCCAGTAGGAAAAAAAAAACAGAAAATTACTGGTCTGTTAGGTAGGAAACTCTTGATATGGCATTGAGAAAAACAAAACAGCCTTTATATAATGCATGACAATACCTTACATCTTCTGCAGTTCATGTTGTTGGTCTGTTCTCCATAGCAATAAAAACACTCTTCAGACCTTCTGCATTGTAACTAGAACAGTGTCAAAGTGGCTGTACTGAAATAAAATCAAGTAAAGGGACTGAGAAGTCATGTAAGGAATAACTTATAGTCTGAAGCAATCAGTTATGTTGTTACTTGTTTCATATATTGTCAGGTAGCATTCTGTGATCTCATACTAAATCTTGTAAAGCCATGGATAATAAATTGTATACATCATGCAGGTTAGGTGTATGCATTTATGTCTGTAAATCATATGGGATTTTTTTACTACTTTGAGAATTTCATCATTGAGGGATCTATTAATAGAAGATATTATCAGTTATTTTAAATATTGAATAATGTTAAACTTCCAGGAATTTTTCAATCAATCGAATATTTTATTTTTGAATGTGGTATTCGAAGCTTATCTGAGCTATTACAAAGGCATACATCTGGAGCGTTTCTCCCAGGCCCCCTCTGAAAATTGGCTTTGTTCCAAGTCAGACTTTCCCAGTAAACAAATGTTAAATAAATAAATAAATACTATGGAAGTAAAACAGTAAGTGTTCCAACCTGAAGAAATCATAAGATTGCAAATTGACATTTGAGGCCTGATCAGCAGGCTGAAGGTTATATCCACATACCTGACATTTGCATGTGTAGTCTAGGAGTTTGAATACATAAAACGTACTTAATATTTAACATACTCCATTTTTGTGGGTTTGAAATTTCATAAAGAGGCTTTACCTACCAGATGTGCTGTCACTTAGGGTAGATGTTAATGATGTGAGCCATTTGCTGGTGATGATCAAGGACTCAAACATGTTTTACTAAAATGAAATTCAGAAATATTCATACCTAGATTATAAAACAAATACATGAATGGAAAAAAATAAATAATTGTCTAAACGGTTCAAATAAAGTTGTTACATATACGTATAGATATTTATATCTATATCTATATCTATATATTTATATCTATATCTATATACATATAACATAAATAAGTAAAAAAGAATTCTCATTTACTTGACTTACAACTTGTCCTTCCTTGCTTGTCACAAAATCTATAAGCACAATGGGTCTGATATGTAAGATCATAGAATTAGGAGCATTACACAGATATCAGTGCTAAAGTTTCAGATAACAATGTAACATGTAAATGTGCCACAGTGAACTCAATATACCTCGGTGTACAAGGGAGTGTCTCAGCAGCAACAGTGCATTAAAAATACCTTCAAGTAATCTGTAGTTAATGAACAATCTTTGTCAAAGCGTGATATACATTAATAAACTTACAGAAAGACAGATATCTACCAATGACAAATAATATTTATCCTGCACTTTCTTCTTCTTCATAGTCAGTTTTGGTCAACAAGTTTGCTTAATCAAATACGATGTAAGTCCCTAATTTCAGAAGAGATAATGGCAAGTAAATGTTTAATTTCTAGTCTGATTTGTACACTAAAAAAGGAAAACAAAAATAAACCCACTCTTAATTTGTAGAGTTCACTTTCAGATGGTACAGATTTTTAAAGTGCTGAAAGAAATTTTTAATGCATTTCTTCATGCAGATAACCACAGCACCTTTAGGAGTGCTCATCTAATAATTGCCTCTCATATGTTGTAAATTGTCAAACTTTGAAAATATACAGATGAACAGTATGTAGTTTGGAAATGCATGTGTGCAAACTATCAAAATACTATAAATAAATTCTGGCTTCAAACTACTTGAACATTTAACCCAATTTTCTTTATAGTCATTTTAATTATTGTTAAAGTCACTGATTGTTTCTAATAATACTTTTAATTGCTTCTTGCATAATTTCAAGAAACTGAAAATTTCATATTTAATAAGTGCATAAACAGTTCCAAGTTGTACAGAAATGACAATATGATATTAAAACCTGTTCCTGTTTCAGATAGCAAATTAGAATGAATATAAACCCTCTGTTAAGACACATACCCTGGATTTGGAATGTCAGAATTGTGTTCATTAAATCCAATCCAGCTACTTATGTCTTCAACTCGAGTTAGAAATTTACCCTACAAATGTTTTATAAAGACATCAGACATATCAATGAGTGTGACAAGAGTTTAATTAAGCAGTGACTAAATGAGCAGTATCAACTACTTACTAAAGTTTTTGAAGTGATTGTTGGCATCCTAATTACTTTTGTTTCGTCAGAGGGAGAAAATATTTTTTTTTTTTGTGTGTCTTTCGGCTTTTCCCGGTTAGGGGTCGCCACAGCGGAACTCCGGTCCGCTAATGATTGGCAGTAGATTTTTTACGTGCTGAGTTTGCCAGCCTTGATGCACAACCTTCAACAAAGGTACACCCATTCATGCATGTCTCCACACAGAAGATGCTCTAGCTGAGAATCGAACGGCCCAACGTCTTGCTGTGAGGCGACAACGCTACCGCAGCACCACCACCACGCTATGTAAATGATTAATACATATGTTGACACAAGGTGGTACCATTCCCCTGAGGACTGTTATACCTGCCTATCTAGATGCAATTTATAATGGTTGGCAGTGGAGCTGATGGGTTAAGGCAACCAATGTCAGTTTTGTCTTATTGTGTTTGATTCTATCCCACAACTTTCTCATTGGCAATATAAACATAGTTAATTACGCAAAAGATCCTACTTGACTCTCAGAATACAAGAACAGATGCATATAGGAATATTAGCCAGTAGGAAAAAAAAAACAGAAAATTACTGGTCTGTTAGGTAGGAAACTCTTGATATGGCATTGAGAAAAACAAAACAGCCTTTATATAATGCATGACAATACCTTACATCTTCTGCAGTTCATGTTGTTGGTCTGTTCTCCATAGCAATAAAAACACTCTTCAGACCTTCTGCATTGTAACTAGAACAGTGTCAAAGTGGCTGTACTGAAATAAAATCAAGTAAAGGGACTGAGAAGTCATGTAAGGAATAACTTATAGTCTGAAGCAATCAGTTATGTTGTTACTTGTTTCATATATTGTCAGGTAGCATTCTGTGATCTCATACTAAATCTTGTAAAGCCATGGATAATAAATTGTATACATCATGCAGGTTAGGTGTATGCATTTATGTCTGTAAATAATATGGGATTTTTTTACTACTTTGAGAATTTCATCATTGAGGGATCTATTAATAGAAGATATTATCAGTTATTTTAAATATTGAATAATGTTAAACTTCCAGGAATTTTTCAATCAATCGAATATTTTATTTTTGAATGTGGTATTCGAAGCTTATCTGAGCTATTACAAAGGCATACATCTGGAGCGTTTCTCCCCAGGCCCCCTCTGAAAATTGGCTTTGTTCCAAGTCAGACTTTCCCAGTAAACAAATGTTAAATAAATAAATAAATACTATGGAAGTAAAACAGTAAGTGTTCCAACCTGAAGAAATCATAAGATTGCAAATTGACATTTGAGGCCTGATCAGCAGGCTGAAGGTTATATCCACATACCTGACATTTGCATGTGTAGTCTAGGAGTTTGAATACATAAAACGTACTTAATATTTAACATACTCCATTTTTTTGTGGGTTTGAAATTTCATAAAGAGGCTTTACCTACCAGATGTGCTGTCACTTAGGGTAGATGTTAATGATGTGAGCCATTTGCTGGTGATGATCAAGGACTCAAACATGTTTTACTAAAATGAAATTCAGAAATATTCATACCTAGATTATAAAAACAAATACATGAATGGAAAAAAATAAATAATTGTCTAAACGGTTCAAATAAAGTTGTTACATATACGTATAGATATTTATATCTATATCTATATCTATATATTTATATCTATATCTATATACATATAACATAAATAAGTAAAAAAGAATTCTCATTTACTTGACTTACAACTTGTCCTTCCTTGCTTGTCACAAAATCTATAAGCACAATGGGTCTGATATGTAAGATCATAGAATTAGGAGCATTACACAGATATCAGTGCTAAAGTTTCAGATAACAATGTAACATGTAAATGTGCCACAGTGAACTCAATATACCTCGGTGTACAAGGGAGTGTCTCAGCAGCAACAGTGCATTAAAAATACCTTCAAGTAATCTGTAGTTAATGAACAATCTTTGTCAAAGCGTGATATACATTAATAAACTTACAGAAAGACAGATATCTACCAATGACAAATAATATTTATCCTGCACTTTCTTCTTCTTCATAGTCAGTTTTGGTCAACAAGTTTGCTTAATCAAATACGATGTAAGTCCCTAATTTCAGAAGAGATAATGGCAAGTAAATGTTTAATTTCTAGTCTGATTTGTACACTAAAAAAGGAAAACAAAAATAAACCCACTCTTAATTTGTAGAGTTCACTTTCAGATGGTACAGATTTTTAAAGTGCTGAAAGAAATTTTTAATGCATTTCTTCATGCAGATAACCACAGCACCTTTAGGAGTGCTCATCTAATAATTGCCTCTCATATGTTGTAAATTGTCAAACTTTGAAAATATACAGATGAACAGTATGTAGTTTGGAAATGCATGTGTGCAAACTATCAAAATACTATAAATAAATTCTGGCTTCAAACTACTTGAACATTTAACCCAATTTTCTTTATAGTCATTTTAATTATTGTTAAAGTCACTGATTGTTTCTAATAATACTTTTAATTGCTTCTTGCATAATTTCAAGAAACTGAAAATTTCATATTTAATAAGTGCATAAACAGTTCCAAGTTGTACAGAAATGACAATATGATATTAAAACCTGTTCCTGTTTCAGATAGCAAATTAGAATGAATATAAACCCTCTGTTAAGACACATACCCTGGATTTGGAATGTCAGAATTGTGTTCATTAAATCCAATCCAGCTACTTATGTCTTCAACTCGAGTTAGAAATTTACCCTACAAATGTTTTATAAAGACATCAGACATATCAATGAGTGTGACAAGAGTTTAATTAAGCAGTGACTAAATGAGCAGTATCAACTACTTACTAAAGTTTTTGAAGTGATTGTTGGCATCCTAATTGCTTTTGTTACCTCAGAGGAAGAAAACTATATAAATGATTATTGCACATGTTGCCACAAGGTAGTACCATTCCCCTGAGGACTGTTATACCTGCCCATCCAGATGCAATTTATAATGGCTGGCAGTGGAGCTGATGGGTTAAGGCATCCAATGTCAGTTTTGTCTTATTGTGCTTGATTCTATCCCACAACTTTCTCGTTGGCAATATAAAGATAGTTCATTGTGCAAAAGATCCTACATAACTCTCAGAAAAGAAGAACATATGCATATATGACTATTAGCCAGCGGAAAAAAACAGAAAATTACTGGCCTGTTAGGTAGGAAACTCTTGATATGGTCTTGAGAAAAAAAAAGAACAAAAAAGACCAGAGCCAGCAAATGGTGACCAAGATAACTGTATTTACCAAAGGAACATACCGGTTTCGGCTGGTAACATACACAGCCTTCTTCAGTGTATATGTAAATGGTTCCTTACAAGCTGTTTAAATAAACAGAATCCAAATCCTATTGGTTTATTCCTCATGAATATTCATTTAGACCTGGGTGAAAAAGCCCACCTAATATGATTATCCATTTCTTTTCCTTACTATTTAGAATATTATGCCACCCACTTTTGTTTATGCAATCCCCTTGTATTAAATCAATTACTGTAAACATAAATTTTGCTGTTGGATGGACCAACTGATGTTTATAAAGGGCATTTGTCACCTTTTTGTGTTTTATATTACTGTATTTTGTAATGATTGAAATAGGATTGCAGCTATATGGTTGGTCTGGAGGGGCACTGAATCTCGACTTATTGAGTTTTTCCAATATTTGAATAATAATGAATGGGGGTTGTGTTTTACGGAACAACATGACAACAATAAGATTATATTTCTGGATGTTCTTTTGCGAAAACAATCTGATGGCACATTGGAAACCGAAATGTATAGGAAGTTCCCTCAATATAACCCCCTATTACATGCATCCAGCTACCATGCTCCACATATAGCGAGGAACATACCTAAATCTCAATTTATCAGAGCAAAACGGATTTGCTCTGAACAATCTACCTTTTGTGTTAATCAAACTGACCTTACTTATAGATTTAAACAAAGGGGCTACAAAGCTGGGACCATTGCTATTGCTAAATGTCAGGTCAATAATATGCAACGCCAGGATTTACTGCAATATAGGGAACGATTGGTTCAGTCATCCCAACCATTGAGACTGGTTACTACCTATGGTCGCAATACCAACTGCCTTTTGGGGAGTGTCAGAAAACATTGGAATATTTTGAAAAGTGACCCTGAGGTTGCACACATTATTCCAGATCAATGTATGTTTTCTTATAGGAATGGGAAGAAGCTACAATCCTATTTCAATCATTACAAAATGAGGGACAACAAATACAACACTAAGATACAACGTACTTTATCAGGTCATACTTTACGTGGATGTTTTCCCTGTGGTCATTGTATTAATTGCAAATATATGTCCACAACCCATGGGTTTTCCAGTAGAAACTGCCCCAGAGTGTTTGAAATCAAGAGTTTTGTGAACTGTAGCAGTGATTGGGCTATTTATATGGCCACATGTAACTGTGGGGCGTTCTACATTGGGCAAACCTCCAGATGTATCAGAGTACGCATATCTGAACATTACAGTAATATAAAACACAAAAAGGTGACAAATGCCCTTTATAAACATCAGTTGGTCCATCCAACAGCAAAATTTATGTTTACAGTAATTGATTTAATACAAGGGGATCGCATAAACAAAAGTGGGTGGCATAATATTCTAAATAGTAAGGAAAAGAAATGGATAATCATATTAGGTGGGCTTTTTCACCCAGGTCTAAATGAATATTCATGAGGAATAAACCAATAGGATTTGGATTCTGTTTATTTAAACAGCTTGTAAGGAACCATTTACATATACACTGAAGAAGGCTGTGTATGTTACCAGCCGAAACCGGTATGTTCCTTTGGTAAATACAGTTATCTTGGTCACCATTTGCTGGCTCTGGTCTTTTTTGTTCTGTGGTTTCATTTGGGAGCCGTGCAATGACCTACGCGCAGGAGGAAGTCTTTTGGTGCTTGAGAAAAAAAAAACAGCTTTTGTATAATGCATAACAATAACTTACATCTTCTGCTGTTCATGTTGTTGGTCTGCACTCCATAGCAATAAAAACACTCTTCAGACCTTCTGCATTGTAACTAGAACAGTGTCAAAGTGGCTATACTGAAATAAAATCAAGTAAAAGGACTGAGAAGTCATTTAAGGAATAACCTACAGTCTGAATCAGTCAGTTATGTTGTTACCTGTTTCATATATTTTCAGGTAACATTCTGTGATGTTATACTTAATCTTGTAAAGCCATAGATAATAAATTGTATACATCATGCAGGTTAGGTGTATGTATTTATGTCTGTAAATCATATGGGATTTTTTTACTATGTTGAGAATTTCATCATTGAGGGATCCATTAATAGAAGATATTATCAGTTACTTTAAATATTGAATAATGTTAAACTTCCAGGAATTTTTCAATCAATCAAATATTTTATTTTTAAATGTGGTATTTGCAGCTTATGTGAGCTATTACAAAAGACATGCATCTAGAGTGTTTCTCTCCAGGCCTCCTCTGAAAATTGGCTTTGTTCCAAGTCAGACTTTCCCCGTAAACAAATGTTACATAAATAAATAAATACTATGGAAGTAAAACAGTAAGTGTTCCAACCTGAAAGAATCATAAGATTGCAAATTGACATTTGAGGCCTGATCAGCAGGCTGAAGGTTATATCCACATACCTGACATTTGCATGTGTAGCCTAGGAGTTCAAATACATAAAACTTACTTAATAATTAACATACTCCATTTTTTGCAGGTATGAAGTTTCATAATTACCTACCAGATGTGCTGACACTTAGGGTAGATGTTAATGATGGTGAGTCATTTGCTGGTGATGATCAAGGACTCAAACATGTTTTATTAAAAGGAAATTCAGAAATATCCATACCTAGATTATAAAAGCAAATGCATGAATGGAAAAAAATAAATAAATGTCTAAATGGTTCAAATAAAGTTGTTACATATAAGTATATATATCTATATCTATATTTATATGTATATCTATATACATGCAACATAAATAAGTTAAAAAATATATTTTTTACTTCACATACAACTTGTCCTTCCCTGCTTGTCACAAAATCTATAAGCACAATGGGCCATATGTGTAGGATCACATAATTTGGAGCATTACACAGATATCAGTGCTAAAGTTTCAGATAGCAATGTAACATGTAAATGTGCCACAGTGAACTCAGAATACCTCAATGTACAAGGGAGTGTCTCAGTAGCAGCAGTGCACTAAACATACTTTCAAGCAATCTGTAATTAATGAAAAATCTCTGTCAAAGCGTGATATACATTAATACACTCACAGAAAGATTATCACATTTCAAGTGTTCTGACAATCTTAAATACATATCTATAACAGAATCTATCCAGTAAGGTTAAGGATAGCTACAGAATATAACTAACTCTGTTACTATAAAAAAAGCTAACTAACCCTGTGATGTCCCTGCACTGGCCCAGTAATCAAGGAGCCTCAATCCTCAGCACTGGCAACAGCAAGTTGACATACACACCATAAGGATGACAAGTACATACACAGTAAAGTGCAATTTCCCTTAAGAGCACACATAGATCACAGTCAGTCTGGGTCTGGTTTCTCTGTCTTTCTCCAGATCCCCAATAAGACCCCACTGGCACAGCTATAGCTGAGGGGCTGAGGGACCAAGCCAAGATCTCCAGCACCCTATTTGTCCAACCAGTGCTTCATGTCCCTGCCCAAGTAGCTGACACATACACACACTTTGAGATTTGATTTATATACAAATGCATGCACACACATACACACACACACACACACACACACACACACACACACACACACACACACACACACACACACCTGGGGAAGGCTGGCACAGGTTTACTAGCTATGCCCCCTTCTGCCCAGACTAAAAGATAGTTTCCACTGCCACCAACCCCTACTTATCAGCTGCTCTATGGCCCTTACAAAGGGTGTGCAATCCTACTGTGTAATGTTACTATTATCCAAATGGTAGCCTGACCAGGACTTGCAAGGCTATTTATGAGTGGCCTGTATAGTGTCACCAAATGCATATGCAAGTACCCTAAGAGCTTAAATATGTTTCACAAATATCAGTCACATAGATAAGTTTAACTATATTTAATAATAAATAATAAAAGAACAAGACAATACTCAGTCAATCAGCACAGTAACTTCAGAGTTCAAAATCACAGCAAGTATTTAAAACAACATTGCAGGACAGTCTCAAATTAATAAAGAAAACATCTAAACTAATCTTTACTATATTCCTATCTGAGTCTAAAAAGAGTCACTATGCCCTAAGAACGTACCTACAGAGCAAGGCAAGTGAAGATAGTGATGAAGAGAGGTTGTTTCCAGCTCAAAGACAAAATACAAAATGCACAGTTTCTCTTTGAGACAGTTCTTAAATACATATCAAATATTACTGCTAGGTTAGCTTGGATGACATCACTTTTTGTCACCTGTCTTCAGTTCCCAGGCTAAGCCCCAGTGTCCAACATTTAAAATCCCTGTGTGTAAAATACATAGCCTTCAGATGTTTGCAGTTGCTAAAAGACATAAAACAATAAAACACTTACAAAACAGTGCAAAAGGCACCCTAGTTCTAGACATCCTGTCTCCTTGTTGCATTGAAACTAACTTTTATAATACAATCGTAAAACAATTTAATTTCAACTTATTTTCTTGACGTTTTGCAAGTTAACTCTGTATGTTCTAGTTTCTACTATTAAAACATACATTTGCACAGGTATATAGTTTATATGCATTTCTGTTCTAAGTCAGCAGGGCATGCTGTGGTTACATTTTAGCTCAGTACATAACATACATTTCTGCATAAATCATATCAATATTCACAAATGACATAGAAGTATTTACAAAATTTCAAATAGCTGGGCTGACAATATTTCCCTATATCACACTCCTCCCTGAAGACTCAAGCTAGTTTTTCAAGTGACCCTTGAGAAACATTGCTTGAGAGGGTTGAGCCTATCTGGGAATACCTTACCCCATTCCCTGTCTTGAGATCCCCTCTGCATTCACATGGCTAACCCTACTGTGGTGCTGCACTGTCATATCATATGCTTGCAACTCTAGGCTCAACCTTAGTAACTTGGTATTTTGCTGGTTGGATCAATGCAGCCATGTTAAGGGATTGTGATCTGTAACTTCAGTGACTTTTTTCCATACAGATAAGGCTGAAGTTTCAGCAGTACCCACAATATGGCTAGGCATTCCTTTTCTACAGTTGCATAGCATTCCTCCCTGGGTTGGAGCCTATGACTGAGATATACCACTGGGTGCTCTTCTCCCTCTGAAGTAACCTGGCTAAGTACAGCACCCACCCTATGGTTTGAAGCATCCACCTGCACAACAAATTATTTGCTGTAATCTGGACTGGCTAACATAGGGGGTCCTCCCAAAGCTTGTTTAAGCTTCTGGAATGCCTGCTCACATGCTGGGGTCCACACTACCTCATCTGGCTTGTCTTTCCTTGTCGGGTCTGTGAGGGGAGCAGCTATGGTACTATAATTTGGGGCAAGCTTTCTCTAGTACCCCACTGTTCCTAAGAATGCCTTCACCTGCTTTTTGGTAACAGGGCAGGCCATGCCTAAATGGCTTCCACTTTGGCAGGTTCTGGCCTGATCTTACCACTCCCCACTCTATGCCCCAGATAGGACATCTCTACCATACCCACCTGGCATTTGCTGGGCTTAATGGTCAACCTTGCCCTCTGTAGTCTGCCCAGCATCTCCCTGACATGCTGAAATTGCTCTTGCCAGGAATGGCTGTAGATTGTAATATCATCTAGGTAAGCCTCTGGAAACTTGCTGGGGCATTTTTCATCCAAAGGGACACCTTTGTGAACTCATACAAACCAAAAGGAGTCACAAAGGCTGACTTCTCTTTAGCAGTGGGAGTCAAGGGCACCTGCCAATAACCCTTTGCAAGATCAATAATGATAAGATACTTAGCCTCACCTAGCTGCTCTAGGGCTTCATCTGTCCTAGGCATGGGGTAAGCACCTGAGTCTGTGCGACTATTTAATTTCCTGTAGTCCACACAGAACCTGGTACTGTCATCCTTCTTTGGTACCAACACCACTGGGGAGGCCCAGGGACTGCTGGACTCCCTAATTACCCCTAGTTCCAACATTTCCTATATCACCTCCCGCAGAGCTATTTGACTCTGTCCGACACCCTTTAAGGGGGCTACCTAATAGGCCTTTTGGGTCCTGTATCCACATGGTGCTGCACCAGGTGGGTGCACCCTGGTTCCCCAGTGAACATATCCCCAAACTCCTGTAACACTACTCGAATTTCTTGAACCTGGGTAGGGTATAACTGCTGGGACATTGCCACCCTTTCCACTAAGGTGTCATTTGGAGTCTCACTGAGGATATCAGTCACCAGTTCCCCCTCAGACTCCTCCTGCCATCCAATGCAAATACTAAGCACAAGAGCCTCCCTATCATGGTAAGGTTTCATCATGTTAACATGGTACAATTTGTGCCGCTGTCTCCTGGCTTTGAGTTCTACCATGTAGTCAACATCCCTGACCTTCCTTACTACCTTGTAGAGTCCCTCCAAAGATGCCTGCAGCTTGTCGTGTCTCACAGGAATAAGAACCATAACCTGCTGCCCTACAGCATAATCTCTAGTTCAAGCATTTCTGTCATACCATACCTTTTTTCTGCTGTTGGGCTTCTGCCAGGTTCTCCTGGGCCAGGTTATGAGTTCCCTGACCTATGTCCTGAGGTTTAGGGCATATGCATAACAGACACCTTGTGGGATTCACACTCACCCTCCCACTCATCGTGAATCAAATCTAGAGGTCCCCTCCCCCTTTGCCCATACACTAACCCAAAGGATGAAAAACCTGTGGATTCCTGGGGCACCTCTCTGTAAGCAAATAGATGGGACAAATATTTGTCCCACTTGCTCTTAAAGTGGTCTGTAAATGCCCGTAGCATCGTCTTGAGTGTAGAGTTTAACCTCCCAACAAGGCCATTAGTCTGTGGATGGTAGGGGTGGTCTTTAGGTGCTTCACCCCACAGTACTTCCACAGACAAGCCAGCAGGTCTGACATGAAATTGGCACCTCTGTCAGTCAGTATTTCTTTTGGGAAAACTACCTTGCTAAAAATCTCTAACAAAGCATTTGCCACCTTTTCTGCATCAATGGTGGATAGGACCACCACTTCTGGGTATCTGATAACATAATCTACTGCCACTAGGATATACTTCTTCCCTGTGGAACTTGGAGTATTTAGAGCCCCCACAATATCCATAGCTACCCTCTGAAATGGCTCCTCAATCACAGGCAAAGGCATCAAAGGAGCTTTGACCTTTTTTCTTGCCTTGGCTACATTTTGGCACTGCTCACAGGTCCTGTAGTAGCCTGTTACATCTCTGGAAATCCCAGGCCAATAAAAGTTCTGCATAATACATCTCTTGCTATGCTTTATGCCCATATGATCTGCAAAGGGAATATCATGGGCTATGGCAAGAAGTGTGATATGGCAGGCCCTTGGCACTACCAGCTGATGTATTCTATCAACCTATAGCCCTCCCTCAGGAGTCCACTCTCTGTACAGTAACCCTTTGTCCCAGTATACAGATTCCCCCTTCCCTTGAAAATCAGGTACCTCACTAGCTACCTCCCTCAGGCCTTGTAATGCAGAGTCTGGGAGCTGAGCTCAACTATCTCTTTGTAACCCTTCCCAGCTACTCTTCCACAAGAAGTCTGGTATTCTCTGACAGCAGTGTCTCGCTGTCAGCCTGGGTACTTCTATTCACCTCTGCTCTTGCAGTTACTCTGTCCAAGGGAACATCAGTACCCACAAGCAGCTGTGGCTCACCTTCAATCTCGCTACTAGAGGGTAGATCCCTCTCTGAAGTAACCACCGCACAAATCCTGGCTTCAAGTCTGTGGTCTGTCTGGGTCCCCCTCAGGCTACCAGACCCACATGCTTGTCTCAAAGCCTGATTGCATGTAACTGCATGCACAAAAGCTACTGTTCTATCAGAATCATTCCCTTTCAGGACATCTGCAGGGATATCCTCAAACACACCTACTTGCTTGCTTCCTTTTCCACCCTCCCAGTCATGGTGAACCCTAGTGAAAGGTATTTGAAATGGGGTCCATTGTTAAGCTCTGACTGAAGTAGACTGACCAAGCAAGTAGTCCTTCTCTTTAGCCATTACCAGCTTCACAATGGTTAGGTCAGAGGTTGTGTCTCTGTTAGCAGTGGCCTCTTTCCCATCCACTAAGATAGGATATAACCTCTTGTTGTAGTTTGGTACCTTTGTTGTCTCCAGGCAACTCACTGCTAACATTCTTTCATTTGCACTTACTGGCTGTCCCACCTTTTGTTCCCCACCTTGCCTCAGTGGACAGCTATATGCTACATGGTCTCAGTGGTTGCATTTAAAACTTTTAACCCTTGGTCCTGGATGTCTACCTGGACTACTGGCTTCCCCTGCTACTGGTGGACTCTGTTAGGGAAGTTTACGCTGTCCACCATGGGTTCCCTTAGACCCATGAGCAGCACTAGGTATCCCTTTCAAGTGCAATGATGCCCTGCTTGCTAGGTGTCCTTTGTTCCCCAACTCATCAGCTGTGTTACATTCTCTATCTGCTGACCAGATGCTCATGTGCTCAGGCAAAGTGCAAACGGCTTGGTCCCTCACCAAAATGTCTGCCAGCCTTTCAAAAGTGGTAACCTGACACTCACTCACCCATCATGAATGTAAGTGCTTAAATTAGCAATATATTCACACACACTTTCATCTGCCTTATGTCTATGCTCATGAAACTTTTTCCTATAAGCTTCAGCAGTTAGCTTAAAACACTCTAACAGACAATTTTTAACAGTATTATAATTTAAGCAATCAGTATCAAACAATTTAGAAATATCAGTTACAGTTTTACCATGGGGTAGGGGGGTCAGGAGCTGTGCCCAGAACCCTTTGTCAACATTATACTGTTTACAAACCTTTCAAACATATGAATGAAACTATCAAAATTATCACCTTCTGTAAATCGTGGAAGAAATTTACTGACCTTTGTTGCTTCTGGGGTTTGGTTACTCTCTTCCCCATTACCTCCATGACCCTGACAAAGAGTCAGCATCTTTTTTCATGTTGCCTCTGTCTCTCATTCTCTTCAGCTTCCAGATGTCTCAGTCTCTCTACTGCTTCTAATTCCACTTGTTTCTCCTGCTGCAGTCTCTCTGCTGATTCTAGTTCCAAACGTTTGACCTCCAGATCAAGTCTCTTTAACTCCAGATGGATTTTTAAGTTCTCTGTAGAAAGGTTTAACTGTCCATTTTATGAGAGTTGTACATCTCCAAGGCCAGTCTGGTTGTCCTCCTGGCTGCTGGTCTGTGATGCAGCTGTGACTAAGCCTGCAATCATCTCTGCTTTAGTCAGGTTGGCATGCACCAGTCCTTTGTCTTGGTACATCTCAGGCAACTGGCTCCTTGTCAGCTTGCCATACTCCTCTGCTGACTTCCTTGCCTGCTCTCCCTGACTAACTAAGTTAACAAACAATAAATAAAACTATTGTGATGTGAAACTCTGAATGTTCACAGTGTGGGTGACTGAGAGTACAAACACTTTCCTTAGTGACCACTGTTTGCAGGCTACAGGAATTCAATATCCACACCACTGAATCCTAATATGTGGATATCCCACTACTACCAACCAATATAATGTGAT